>NC_056734.1:540609058-540820847 GCF_019279795.1 Protopterus annectens
CATAAAGACACACACACACAAACATAAAGACACACACACACACACAGAAACATAAAACACACACACAGAAACATAAAACACACACACAGAAACATAAAACACACACACACAGAAACATAAAGACACACACCTACATTTGCGGAGGCTCTCAGTAAAAACCTGCCCAAGCAACAGGGATCTCCGAAGCAGAAACAAGCAACCTCCACCCCCAACACAACCCAAATGACACATAGCCCACAAACAGTGTGTGCCACTCAACCACAGCTCATAAGGCATAACAACGTACCCAACACTCTAGTCATAGGGACTCTATAGTCAGGCACACTGATGTTCCACTCACCAGGCTAAACAAGGAGAAAGTTACCGACAGCTGCCTGTCGGGTGGCAGGATCCGCCACATAACGCATGCACTCAGGTCACTCCACAAGTACAAATATGACTGTCATTGTCTATGTTGGTGTGAATAACCTGAAACGTACCTCCCTGGACTACATGAAAAGGGACATGGAGGAGCTATCCAATCTTGTGGCCCAGGAAGGTATGACCCTAGCCCCGAGTAGCATCCTGCCATCACCTAGAATGATACCACAGTACAAGGACAAAATGATTGACTTCAACAATTGGCTAAGCTTCTGGTATCATTCTAAGGGGACCCAGTATCTGTCTGCCTGGGATGACATGATCGACAAACCACAATGCTTTGCCAGAGATGGCCTGCACTCTATGCCCCTGGGATTCCAGATACTGGCTAAGGCTCTAGCCACCCCTACAGTGCCTTTTTTAAGAAAGGTTCAAATGACAAATTCACCACCATAACAGGTACAAGCAAGCGGAATCTGAGGGTATTGCTACTCAATGCTAGAAATCTAAACCTCAAAATGCACTCACTCGAGGCACTCCTTAAAATGGAGAACACAGACATCTGTGCAGTGACAGAGACCTGGTTCAAAGCTCCAGAGAGTACCCCTGCATTATCAGAGATATAATTCATACCACACCTTTCGGCCACCTAACCTGGACCGAAACACTGAAAGAGGAGGTGTGTCCATATTAAGGTGTGTCCATATTAATTAAGGATATCCACACCTGCAGGCTAGTTGCTCAGCATAATGCATCCAAGATTATCCAAGTGCAACTAACTCTGGGCAAGATCGCAATCCAAATTGTAGCTTGCTACAGATCCCCCACCAGGATTCCCACTCCTCATTTCTTGATAGTTTGTACCTATTATTTTCCAATGTAACACCTTAATAATGGGCGATTTCAACTACCCCACCATTAACTGGGAAAACTACTCGCGTACCAACTCTTGTGCTCAACGTTTTCTGGAATTCATAGGTTCATACTAAGCTATCTGCCCTAGGGCATTTATAAGCCTAGCCAGAGTGTGTTTGGCTTTCGCCGCCCATTTTAAATTAATTTTGCTATGCCCTTTTTCGAGGTTAGTATACTGTGCCTCTAACAGTAACACAGAAGTGATACCCGGGGTAAACCTACGATCTCCCATCCACTCAAGATTCCTCTTGAAGAGAGTCAATAAGGGACTCTGCCTAACCTGGACTGGGATTTTATTCCAGAGTGAAGGGAGCCTCTGGGTTATGAATCTGTCCCTCCAGCATGTCCTATTTATTTCAGTGCTGAGGTTCAAGTCTATCGAGCTCGTAGCTCGATGGGATTTGGATTTTCTGAGGTGCAGCATGTCCATTAATTCCAGGTTGGACATGGCTTTATACGTCAGGCAAAGATACCTCTGAGCAAGCGGTATGCCGCTGAGTAGAGCTGGAGTTTCTTTAACCGGGCAGCATATGGCATCTGTTTGAGCCCTTTGATCCTCTTGGTGAGGTACTTTTGGGGTCTTTCCAGTTGCTGCAGGTGTCTGGTAAGGTACATCCCAAAAGGGGCATTGTACTCCATTATGGGCCTGATGAGGGATGAGTAAAGAGGCACGATGACCTCCCCTGATCTAGATGTGAATCCCTTCAGGATTAGGTGGGCTATATAAAATGTTTTTCTAACCACTTTGGCCATGTGGTTGTCAAATGAGAGATTGCCATCAAATTGGGTCCCCAAGTCCCTAATTACTTCTTCCGTACTTAATGGATTACCACCTATGTGGTAATTTGTGGGCACTTTGTTTTTGCCAAAGGGGGATGACTATACACTTTTTGGCGTTTAGCTTGAGGTCATGGCTGTGGCACCAGTTGTCTGTTTCTATGAGGCCCTTTTGGAGGATGCTTGTGTCAGCTGGAGTCTTGATTATGGCACCCAGTTTGCAGTCATCTGCGAACTTGGTCAGCCACAGTCCTTCCGTGTTGGCCTGTACCTCCGAGAAATATATACCGAACAAGCTGGCCTTGGACGATTTTATGAGTGCCCATAGTTTTTTGCCATTACTGATAAGAGATGCCTTCCCTTTTTGGGATTTTGCTCCATCATGTAGTAGCTTCCTCCTTCTATTGTATAGTTTGTTTATGGCTGGGGTCCACCAGACAGGAAGTCTGCCTTTGGTGGATTGGGTCTTGGTTTTATTTGGAATTGCATGATCTATGCCATGCATTCCTGAAGATGTTCATAGAATGCGTTTATAAAGGATTCGGCGGTCTGGGCCGTATTTTTCACAGGCCCGGGGGCTTTGAAGGATTCCACCTCGGTTTTGAGGAGTGTGAAATTTGCTTTAGAGAAGTTTTTCACTGTGGTTTTCTGGGCAGGGGGTGGGGTCGGGATGTGAATATCCAGTGAGATTAGTTTATGGTCTGATCTTACCAGTGAGGGATACACTTATAAATTCTAGGAACCTTTGGGCTAGGGTGTTGGAGCTAGAGTAATGCTCCCAGTCTATGTTTGGGTAGTTGAAGTCACCCAATATAATGGTGTTTGGAGAGACCTTCATATTTTCCAGTGTTCTCAGGAAGGCCGAGTGGGGTTCCTGGGTATGGGAGGGTGGTCTGTAGCAGGCTATAAACTGGAAGGTAGTTTTACCCACCGTTAGTTGCACATGGATAGTCTCTGATGCCTCGTGCTGTGCCACCAACCTGGAGGTGTGGGTATCTGATGAATATTGATACTCTTCCCCTCCTTTTGTGGCTCGGTCCAAGTTTTGGGGCCGAAAAGCATGGTATGAGGTATAACCTGGTAGTGCTGGGGTGCTCTCTGGAGCCTTGAACCAGGTTTCTGTTACTGCACAGATATCGATGTTCTCCATGCCAAGGAGAGTTTCGAGTGCATGCATCTTGAGGTTTAGACCTTTGGCGTTTAGTAGCATTACTCTTAGTTTCTTATCCCTTGTGATACCTATGGAGGTGGGTTTGTCTTTTGAGCCTTGCCTAAAAAGGCACTATGGGGTGGCAACAGCCTTTGCCAATATCTGAAAGCCCAGGGGTGACAGGTGCAAGCTGTCCCTAGCGAAGCATCATGGCTCGTCAAGCATGTCATTCTAGGCTGACAGGCATTTGATCCCCTTTGAATGACACCAATACTTAAGCCAATTGTTGAAACTGATCATCTTGTCTTCATATTGTGGCATCATTCTTGGTGAGGGTAAGATGCTACTCAAGGTCAGGGTCATACTGGCCTGGGCTACATGCTCAGAGAGCTCCTCTATGTCTCTTTTCATGTAGTCCAGGCAGGTACGTCTCAGGTCATTCACACCAGCATGGACAATGAGTCATATTTGTACTTGCCTTGGAGTGACCTGAGTGCTTGTGTTATGTGGCGGATCCTAGCGCCTGACCCCCACCAGGGGCAGCAATATCCTAGACCTGGTTATTACCAACATGGGCAACCGGTGCTCCACACAAGAGGTCAACTCCTCATTGGTCAGATCCAACCACAAGGTAATCGCCCTAGACATCCACATCCCTCTCCCAACCCCCACCCCATTAGGGAAACCACCGTAAAAGATTTCTCCAAAGCCAACTTCACACTCCTTAAGACAGAAACACCCATGCTGACGGACAATAGAGGTATGACTGCAGAAACCTACACAAATGCACTTTATAAACACTTACACGAGTGCATGGATCATGCAATCCGTAACAGAACCAAGATGCTATCCTCCAAAAAAAAAAAAAAAAAAAAAAAAAAAAGGAAGCCAATCTGGTAGTCCCCTGCCATAAACAAACTCTACAACAGAAGAAAAACTGTTGCAAAAAAAAAAAAAAAGTGTAAAATCCCATGATTGGAGAAACTCCCTGGTCAGCCTCAGTAAGAAGCAGAGATACCTCAAAATCCTTCAAAGCTAGTTATGAAAATAAAATTGTCACTGACTCTAGACAGTCACAAAGCATTCTATAGCTATGCCAAGAATCTCAATGGCAACACTCAGATCTGCTCTGAGTTGCAGCACAATAGCACTAAATATACAGAACCAACTGATATTGCCAACATCCTGGCAGATAGGTTCAGTGCTAACTTTACCCACTCTCATCCCCTAAAGAGCCCATCTCTACACTGGAAGAATGCAAAGTTCCTGTAATCATGGCTGCACACGTAAAAAACACTCTCCAAAGCCAAGAACACAGCATCCATGGGACCTGACAAAATCCCAGGCTGTGCTCTACATGTACTACAGAACAAACTGGCACCCCACCTAAGTACCATGTTCAATCACAGCCTCCCCTCAGGCTATGTGCCCACTGAATGGCGCACAGTGACGGTTATCCCACTCCACAAAGGGGGAGCCACCACAGACCCTGGAAAATATCGCCCCATTAGCCTGACGAGCCTGGTCTGCAAGGCTATGGAATGTATCATGGAACTTATAAACAAGGACATTGGTAATCTCCAAACTCAGGACCCCATCCAGTTCAGGTGTGTAAAAGGCAGATCATGTCTCCTAAACCTGATAGACTTCTTTGAAGCAGTCACCAAAGCTGTATATGAGGGTAAGGTGGTTCACACTAGATCTCACCAAGGCTTTCAACACCATCCCCCACTCTGGAATTATAGATAAACTCACTAAACTAGATATAAATCCCTATGTCACAAAATGGGTTGCCAACTGGCAACCTGACAGAACCCACACTGTGAAAGTAGCAGACTCCAAATCCAACTTCAGACCAGTGACAAGTGGAGTACTACAGGGTTCAGTCCAGGGTCCTCTCCTGCTCGTTATCTGCTTCTCTGAAGTACAGGCTAACACAGGAGGTCTTTGGCTAACTAAGTTCGCAGATAACTGCGAACTAGGAGCCATAATCAAAACTCCAAAAGATGTGGACACCCTACAAAAGGGCCTCACTGAAATAGATGCCTGGTGTCAAAGCCATGGCCTCAAGCTCAATGACAAAAAGTGCATAGTCATCCCTTTTGGTAAAAACTCTTTACCCATGAACTACCACATAGGCGGTAGTATACTTAAGACCGAAAGTGTGATAAGAGACTGTAAAAGGAAAAACTTCAAAGATCAATGCACGTTAAGTTCAAGAAAGGCACTTACTTGCAGCAAGGAGACAAAGCATGTAGGTATAAGATTTGTCTAACTTTCTGGAGATTGTATGTTTCTTCATGTCACACAAAGTGTTACTAATCTACTGCTGACATAGTTGGACACAGCTTTCGGTATGTTACACAGAAAATATTACCAGACTTATTGCTGACATGGTCAGATTATTTCTGTCTTGCAAAAACATTTGAGAAAAACAACCTGGCCTTGGGCTTATTTTAGCCCACATTGACTCTTCATTTCTTCAATTGTACAGTTCTAATACGAGTTATATTTTGTCTAGATTCAAGGTACATTTCTAGCTTTGGTACAAGTAGTGTTGACTATGGCTTAAGCTTTCAAACATCTATTGTTTTCTTTAGCAAGGCTTCTAGCAGCTGCACATTTTCTGATGGCATAAGCAGAAACAAAATGTCTCTTATTAAGTTTCTGGTAGCTGCACATATTTTCATTTCATAAGCAGAATAAAGTGTCTTTCATTAAGTTTCTAGTAGCTGTGCAGATTCATACAACATGAACAGAATAAACATATTAACCCTTTTAAGCCTTTAATACACTAGGAATGCATATTGCTATTATGCATTTTTCTAACATTTCCCCCCTTTTAATATTTAAAACAAACAATTTTTTCTTCCCTTAATCTCTTCCTACTCAGGATTTGCAGTTAGAGAGTCATTTAGTTTAAGACCATGAAAGCATTTTCAGTTTTTTAGTAATTCTTTGAGTTTAGCATCTTGGTATAAGGTTTTTGAAACTGAAATGTCTACAAAATGTTTAATTAGTCCTTTTATGCAGGGGATGCAGCAGCACACACACACACCATCAGTAGGGCTATCCCTACACAGATGGCAATCAGAATGTTCATCAGGATGCTGCTCCAACCCCTAAACAATTTCTGGAAAAAGTCAGTCAATGGATTTGGTCCCAGTTTGGTCATGGCTGACACCTGCTGAATTACCTCCAGATGGTTGTCCATCTCATGTTTGTGGTCAGGAATGTATGAACAGCACTCCTCCTGGATTAAAGCACACGTACCTCCTCTCACCGCTAGGGTAAAGTCAAGAGCCATGCGATTTTGAAGTACCACTGTTCTCATGGGGGTCAGTTCATCGGTTACCAATTCTAGGGCAGAAAAGGTTGCATTACTCATTTAGAGAAGCTTAGACAATTTTCTCAGTTCCCAGATTGATTTTGTTGCTCCTGCCCACGATATAACAGTATCACTCAGATCCGTATGCGACAGTCCATTGTTATTCCCTGGGCCTAAATCATGATGGTTTTTCCAGGGTGCATTGATTTGTCCCACTGGATTGACAGGCTTCTTGATTTCTCGGACATTCCGAATTTTCCCTTGAGGTAAAACTGCCGTGTGTCGTATGGCCGGAACCAGGTACCCCAAAAAAACAACTGCCAGACCAATTTTCGGGTAGCCATTTATAGCTTTTTTTCCACATATAAAGTAACAATCTTCCACTTTAGTAGTAACTTTACTATACCCTTGCTCTGCGTGAAACTTTTTCTGTCGATTATGGACAGTTGTTTGTAGAGGTCAGCATCATGTTTTACTTAAATTGTCCTACGCATCAGTTCAACAAATTAATCATAGCTCGTGTTGCAATAGGATCCGATGTTATCAGATTTAGTGTAGCATCTATAGGGAACAGTTAGATTTCCATAGCTCCAACCCACCTTGACTGCATCATTCTTATAAAAAACATTGTCACTGTAGATTCTTTCCGGAATGCCAAACCTAGGAATAATTTCCTTGACAAGTACTTTTGCCACTGTAGCTGCATCTGGATTTTTGGTTGGAAAGGCTTCCACCCACTTGGAAAACATATCTATAATGACAAGATAATACTTCTTATTTTTACATTTGTTCAATTCTATGAAATCCATACAGATAGTGTGAAACTTACACAGGGGGTGATAAAGCCCAAGCAAAGATGTTGGTTACAAATCTGACAAATAAACAAATTTTTTTTTTTTTTAGAGTAGTTTGTAAATCCGTACGTTGTGAACACCTGGTTCACCAGCTGTATCATCACCCCTGTTGAGACATGGCACCGCCCATGGCTCAACAATGCTGCATAGCGAAACAAATTAGAGGGTAGTATCGGTTTTCCTTCTTTAGAGATGTACAGCCCCTTTGAGGATTGCTCCTAGTTTTATTCATTGCCATGTTTCAGCTTGCATAGTGAGTGTCTGCATTGTTTTTAACATGTCTAGATCTAAAGTTTCAGAGGGTTGTAATTCCTCATTTAAAAGAAATACTTGTGTGGCTGCTTGTTTTGCAGCTGTATCAGCTCTTGCATTACCTTTTGAAATCCTATTTTGTTGCTTGGTGTGAGCTGTACATTTGCAAATGGCCACTTTTGAGGTAACTGAATAGATTCTAAAATATCTAAAATAAACTGTGCATGATTTATAGGTTTGCCAGTAGATGTTATCATTCCCCGTTTTTTCCACTGTTGTGCAAACACATGTACAGTGGAGAAAGCGTACTGGCTATCAGTAAAAATGTTTACACATTTACCCTTTGCTAAGGTACATGCCTGTGTCAGGGCAATCAATTCTGCTGCCTGTGCAGATAAATTGTGTGGTGAAAATGTTGCTTTTACAATCTCAGTATCAGAGACTACTGCATATCCTACTAGGTTTTTTTCCCACAGGACCCCTTTTGCACGAGCCATCTACATAATATGTCACTTCGGCATTATCCAAGGGGACGTCCATGAGATCTTTTTTAGGTAGTGTCTTTTGTTCAATTACCTGCAGGCAGCAGTGTGGTGTGCCGTCTGCAGGGGTTGGGAGCAGAGTAGAAGGGTTCAAAGTCATACATCGTTCAATTGTCATATGAGGTTGGCTCAACAATATAGCCATGCAGGAAAGATGTCTAGCAGGGGAAGAGATACGCCACTGTTTCTTGCAGTAAAATGATCGCGACTGCATGGGGTACTCTCAAAGTGAGAGGGTGGAACAAGATTACTGAGGCTGAAGCCTGTACTGCCATTGCAGCTGCAACTACTGCTTGTACACAGTGGGGTAAGGACCATGCCACTGGGTCCAGTTGTGATGAATAGCAAGGAATGGGGCGTTGCTTATCCCCATGCTGTTGTATTAATACTGATGTCATATAACCCTGCTTGCAATCTACAGTCTGGAAAAAACGTTTATGATAGTTTGGCAATCCCAGAACTAGTGAGGACGCTATTAACTGCTTTAATTTACAAAAGGCAGATTCTGCCTCTGGTGTCCATTGTAACAAATCCTGCGCTGCCATAGACGTTTTGTATACAAGGTCAGTTAAAGGTGCAGATTCCAAGGCATAGTTTGTAATCCAGCTTCGGCAAAAATTAGTTGTACCCAGGAAGGACATCATTTTCTTCTTGGTTGTGGGTTTTGGTGCTTGCAAAATTGCTACTTTTTTGTCCTCATCTAACGTTCTACCTTCCTTGGATATTACATATCCTAGGTATTTGACCTGTTTTTTCCAGAGCTGCAGTTTGCCTTTGTTTACCTTATGTCCCTCAGCGGATAAAAAATCTTAGAAGTGCTATGGTATTTTCCCTACAATCCTGCTGGGTAGGGGCTGCCAGCAAAATGTCATTAAAGTAAAACCTGACTGCCTTTTGGCGGGTTGAATCCCGCCAAGTTGCTTGCCATTTCTTGTGAGAATATCGTTGGACTTTCACAATATCCCTGTGGTAGGTGTGCATATGTATATCTTTCCCTGAAATGTAAATGCAAACCAATACTGGCTATCAGGGTGTATCGGTATAGAAAATAATGTGTTGCTAATGTCTACCACAGAAAAATACTTTTGTTGAGGTTTTAAGTCATTTAACAGGGTGTGTGGATTTGGCACGGTGGGTGCCCTTGGTATTACCACATCATTACTGCTTGTAAATCCTGGACCATACACCATTTTCCATTGGCTTTTTTAACTGGAAATAAGGGTGTGTTACAGGGTGAATTGGGAGATTCTACTAGTATCCCTCCTTTAAGTAATGCTGCTACAATAGGCTTTATCCCTGCCTCTGCATCCTTTCTTAAGGGATACTATCTTTTTTGTGGTCTAAATGCTGACTTTGGTGTGATAGTAACTGGCCCTGCTGTACGAGTGAGTGCTACATCCGATTTTTTTGTTGACCAGAGAATCTCTGGTATATCTCACAAGGCGTTTTTTTTTCCTCCTTTAATAGGAGTGTCCATCAGCTGTCTTCGCAAGATTGCAAGTGCACAGCTGGGTTGGTCTGAGTTACCCAATTCAATTTTTGTACTTGTATTCCCTGTCCTGACAGTTCAGTTCTGTTTGTTTCTCCCACCTCGTGGCTTTCTCTCGTAGGTCTGCCCATTTTATATTTTTGTTTTTGGTTAAGTTAACATGTGGTAATCGATTAGATTTATAAAGTGCAAAAAAACTCCTGGGGCAGTGAACAGCTGGCTACACTGTTCCCTTTTGTGTCCCAGTACAGGTTACGCAGTATCAATCTATTTGTAGGATTCTTAAATAATTCTCTCTCATATTCCTTATCAGGTCCTGGTGCGTTACAAAAATACAGGGTACAGTGCAACAGGTGTTGCTTATCATTGTCAAGGGAGGGAAACTTGCTGATTGCTACGTTCATTAGTTCCTTGGTCACAGTCCCTGGACCAGTCGTAACAAAGTCCTGGCTGTACCAGTAAAACATTTCACCCTCTGATTGCACCACAAAGGTATTAGTTTGTCGCTGTGCTTCCATACCCTGCATGGTTGGGACTACTGCTATACCAAATATCTATATGAGATTTCTGCCCAAGAGATTTACTGGGCATTTTGCAGAAACTACAATTTTGCTTTTCTATGTTAATCCTGAAACTCGATCAGTTATTGCAATGTTACGGGAGAGAGGCTCCCAATACAGCTGTGCATTAGCTGCTTTGACCAATATGTAATCAGGTGACACTGTTTTTTGGTAATTTGGAGGGGTGTATCAGGGTCCGTGATGCCCCTGAATCACACAAAAATTTGACCTCCTTCCCTTCTACCAAGAGTGTAACTTCTGGTTTCGTGTCTGCTAAATAAGAGCTCCAAGCTCAATAAAGCTAGGTCTAATATTTCGTTTTCTTCATTGTCGCCAACTTCCTGCACTTCCTCTATTCCCTTTTTCACATTTTCATTTGTCCTTTCTTTACTGGCCCCTTTTAGTGATTCTTGACCATCATAGTCAGTCCTCACCCTCCTTGTCTTCCATTGTTGCCTTCTTATTTTTCCTGCAATCCCTCGCCAAAATGTCCCTTTTTACCACATTTAAAACATTCTCCCCTTTTCTTACGCCCTTCAAAGTCCTCTGATCGCTGATCAGATTGCTTGTTTCCCTGTGCATTTTTCTTGCCCTTTTTCCCCAGACTGTACTACATAAACTTTTGCTCCATCTTCTACAGAAAATACTTGAGCCGTCATTTTCTTTTTGCTATTAAAATGCCATTTGGCATGCCTAGCATATTCAAGTAATGATTGTAACCTGCTTGTACGATGGTCTACCATGCGTTTCATAATAAAACTGCTTATAGGCGTGCTACTGCCTTTTAAAAATGCATTCTTTAACTGCTGTTCATATGGGGAATCTTGCATTTGATCTTCGGGAACCTGCATTCCACAGTCGTTATTAAAATATTTTAACAATCTGGCATAGTACCGGTCAATTGTTTCACCTTCTTGTTGGATGCTTTGATTAATGCAAGTCCAGTCTGCCCTAGGTTTCCATTTTTCAGAGATGTGGTCTGTAAGACCTTCTACTCTAGTGTCTAACTCTGCGCTGATATGTGGGAGAGGTCTTTGCGCAGCATCACGAGGATTCCAGTTGCCACAAATCATGTACCAATCTGGCCCTACAATTTGTCTAACTACCTTTTCTATTTCTTCTCCGTTAAATTATAACAACCTCATTCATTGTAGGTCTTCTGAGAATTTTCTAAAATTAATCTTCGGATGGGGAATTCCCTCAGTGGCTTTCCGGATATTTTCCGGAGTCCAAGGTCTATATACTAAAATAATTGGGTCCTGATTGTCTTCACCTGCCTGAGGATCAGGTACTTCTATAAGCGGGCATATTTCATATTTTTTTCTTTTCCTATAGATCGTGAATTCTTAACTATTTGCCATAACTCTATACCTTTTTCTGAATTACTTACCTTTGTTCAGGACCTGGTTCCAATGGGATCTCGGATTTTAGTTAGAAATGTTATAAAACTAAAACCTATCTCCAGTGATCACAGGATATAGTGGGGGTGGACTAACCTTTTTATTCATTTCATATTCTGGTAAGGGAGGTGGAGGTGCTGATGCTATTACTAAGTTTTTATCCTCCTTATCTAAAAACATTGCTTTTGAATCTTTGTTCTTTTGGTCCCTATGGTTTACTTCCTCCAGCCACCTGTGTGCTTGAGGAATTCCTAACCGCCGTTGCTTTTTTACCCAACTCTTGGAATCATTTTTGAGTTGTTTAATAAGTTTGATGAGATGATTTTTCTAATTTTCCGTCAAATTCATACTTATTAACCCATTTTGAAAAATATCTAATATTATCGGCGCGCTGTGACTGCATACATTTTGCGTCTTCCGTTAATGGCGGGTTCTGGGGTGTTTTTGGGCAATTATTACCCATTTTATTTTACTTTTGATTGTTACGTAACTTCTCTAATTTTAACGTGCACCACGGATTTTGTTATAGCCTCTTCAGAATGACTGCCTACTTATTCTGTTTCTCCTGATCTATGACAAAACAGTACCTTTTTTTTTTATCCCCGACTGTAAAAAATACAATCTGACAAAAAAATACACATCTGGTCCCTGATCTAAAACAGAAAAAAGTAGATTCACCATACCGGAGCCCACGTGATTAATCACAGATTCACGGAGACCCATCCTTCAGTCACAGATCAGAAAGTGGCTGGCCTCTTGACGACAATTCAGTCGGAGGACTTTCCATACAAGAACCGATTTGGTTTCTTCCCCGTACGGTTTCAGCCACCTGGCCATCTGATCTGAGGCGAAGAGAGGGTTACGGACCGAAGGACCAATCTGTAAGAGAAAAAACTTCAAAGATAAATGCACGTTAGGTTCAAGCAAGGCACCCTTTATTACTTGCAGCAAGGAGACAAAGCATGTAGGTACAAGATTTGTCTTTCTGGAGATCAGTATGTTATTCTTATACAGTTCTCTTCATGTCACGCAGAAAATGTTACTAATCTACTGCTGAAGTAGTTGGACACGGCTTTCTGCATGTTACACAGAAAATGTTACCAGACTTATTGCTGCCATTATCAGATTATTGCTGTCTTGCAAAAACATTTGAGAAAAACAACCTGGCCTTGGGCTTATTTTAGCCCACCTTGACTTCAATTCTTCAATTGTACAGTTCTAATACATGCATTACATTTTGTTTAGATTCAAGGTACATTTCTAGCTTTGGTACAAGTAGTGCTGACTATGGTTTAAGCTTTCAAACATCTATTGTTTTCTTTATCAAGGCTTCTAGCAGCTGCACATTTTCTCTTGGCATAAGCAGAAATAGTTTCTGGTAGCTGCACATATTTTCATTGCATAAGCAGAAAATAAAGTGTCTTTCATTAAGTTTCTAGTAGCTGTGCATTCATACAACATGAACAGAATAAATGTATTAAACCTTTAAGCCTTTAATGCACTAAGCATGCATATTGCCATTATGCATTTTTCTAACAGAGACTTTGGGACACAGGCAGACAGTCTCTCATTTGATAATCACATCGCCACAGTAGTCAGGAAATCCTTCTACGTGCCACACCTCATCACAAAAGGTTTCTCATCCGGGAAGAGAGAGAGGTCATTGTTCCCCTCTACTCATCACCCATTAGATCCCATTATAGAGTACAACACCCCTTTTGGTATGTACCTCACAAGGCATCTACAACTGGAAAGGCTGCAGAAATACCTCACAAAGAGGATTACCGGCCTCAAACAGATGCCCTACGCAGACAGTCTCAAAAAACTGCAGTTTTACTCAGTCGCACATTGCCTACTCAGAGGCGATCTCTGCCTAACAAACAAAGCCATGTCAAACCCAGAGCTTTTGGACATGCTCCACTTAAAGAAATCCCAATCCCTATGAGCTACACACTCTAGGGACCTAAACCTTGTCACCACAATAAATAGAACATGCTGGAGAGAGAGATTCCCGTCGTAGAGACTTCCCATACTCTGGAACAAACTACCTATCTATATAAAACGAAGCTCTTCATTAGCATTCTTCAAGAAAAATCTTGATGATTGGATGGGAGATAGGAAATTCACCCCAGGGATCACTTCTGTGGCTCTGCTCGACAGTGGCACAGGAAAATAATTTTCTTGGGTGACAAAAGCCAGGGTACCTTCTGGCTAGGCTTATATAGGCCCTAGGGCCAGTAGCCTAGTACCTACCTATGAACCTATGATAGGTCAGAGGAATGCTTCAAGTAAAAATAACACTGTATTCAAAAGGATAATAAACAAAAGAAAAATAATTACGTATTTAGTGAATACTCAGAGATCAATTCAGTTACTCCTGAAGACTACAGTCAACTAAAGTGACTGCCATTCCTTTCATAATTATCAGAACACTGGTCAACACCAGTTCTACTGAAATTTTCCAGGTTATTCAGAAATAACTGGTAGGAAATACAATGACAAGTAGATTAAAGACTATAGGGATTAAAGTATCTGGATAGACTAAAACAATATTTTGTGGTGGGAAAGTACGTTACAGGAGCTGCATGAATCATGTTGCTAATGATTAGTTTGATCTAGGATCCCCTTTGCCAAAAGATGAAGTGTGGCTAAACAGCAGAAAGGCATCTACTCATATTATGCTTTTCGGCCCCAAAACCCAGACCGAACCACAAAAGGAGGGGGAGTTTCCATATTTAATCAAGGATATCCACACCTCCAGGTTAGTGGCATTGCACAAAGTATCAGAGACCATCCATGTGCAACTAACAGTGGGCAAGACTGCTTTTCAGTTTATAGCATCCTACAGACCACCCTCTCAAAGTCAGAAATCCCACTCTGCTTTCCTGAAAACATTGGAGAACATGAAGATCTCTCCGAACACCATTATATTGGGCGACGTCAACTACCCAAACATTGACTGGGAGCACTACTCAAGCCCCAGCACCTCAGCCCAAAGGTTCCTGGAAATTATAAACTCAAATGCTATGGAACAACTAGTCACCACTCCCACAAGAGGGGACAACATACTAGACCTAATTAATTACCAACATGGGGACTCTATGCTCCACACCAGAAATATATCCCTCATTGGTAAGATCAGACCATAAATTAATTTCACTGGATGTCCACATCCCGACCCCACCCCCAGCCCAGAAAACCACAGTGAAAAACTTCTCAAAAGCGAACTTCTCACTTCTCAAAACCGAAGTGGAATCCTTCAAGGCCCCAGGGCCAGTGGAAACTACGGCCCAAACTGCAGAATCCTATATAAACGCATTCTACGGACATCTCCAGGAATGCATGGATCATGCTATCCCAAACAAAACCAAGACCCAATCATCCAAAGGCAGGCATCCAGTCTGGTGGACCCCTGCCATAAATAAACTGTACAACAGAAGGAGGAAGCTACTACATGATAGAGCAAAATCCCTAATAGGGAAGGCATCTCTGATCAGTACTAGCAAAAAATTACGATCCCTCATAAAATCCTCCAAGGCCAGCTTCGAGAGAAAAATTGCACAGGACACAAAAGACAATCATAAGGCGTTTTTCAGTTATGTTAGAAACCTGGGATGCAACTCCCAGACTTGTTCCAAGTTGATTCTAAACGACAAAAAATACACTGAACCCACAGACATCGCCAAAATCCTGGCAGACAGGTTCAGTGCAAACTTCTCCACCCCCCCCCCCAAAAAAAAGCAAGCATCTATCCCGGCAGAGGGCTGCCTCCCAAACATCTCAGATGCTCAGGTGAAGGCTGCCCTCTCCACAGCAAAAGAACGCCGCTTCCATGGGACCAGATGGCGTCCCAGGTTGCGTCCTACATGAACTCCAAGAGGAACTAATCCCTCAAATAAAACAGCTATACAATCTCAGCCTCACTACAGGATATGTGCCCATAGAATGGCGTACAGCAACAGTGGTCCCACTCCACAAAGGTGGAGCCTCTACAGACCCTGGAAACTATCGCCCCATAAGCCTGACTAGCTTGGTCTGCAAGGCTATGGAGAGGATCATCATGGAGCTCATAAACAAAGACATTGGGGACCTACAGACACTAGATCCTACCCAGTTTGGCTTTGTCAAGGGCAGATCCTGCCTTTTGAACCTGGTTGACTTCTTCGAAACAGTCACCAAAGCCATAGATGAAGGGAAGGTAGTCCACACAGCCTATCTGGACCTTGCAAAGGCATTTGACACAATACCCCACTCGGGCATCATAGATAAGCTATCCAGCTTAAATATAAACCCCCATGTCACAAGATGGGTCGCAAACTGGCTCAAAGACAGAACCCACAGAGTGAGAGTTGCTGGAGCCATGTCAGACTCTAAACCGGTCACAAGTGGCGTCCTACAGGGTTCTGTCCTGGGACCACTCTTGTTCGGTATATACTTGTCTGAGGTACAGGCAAACGTGGGAGGACTATGGCTCACCAAGTTCGCAGACTGCAAACTGGGCACCATAATCGACTCTCCAGCTGACACAAACATCCTTCAAAAAGGTCTCACAGAGACAGATAACTGGTGCCAGTGCCATGGTTTAAAGCTAAATGCCAAAAAATGTATAGTCATACCCTTTGGCAAAAACAATGTGCCCACAAATTACCACATAGGCGGAAACCCATTAAGTACAGAGAAAGTTATTAGGGACCTGGGGACCCAAGTTGATAGCAATCTCTCCTTTGAAAACCACATTGCCAAAGTGGTTAGAAAGACCTTCTACATAGCCCACCTCATCACGAAGGGTTTCACATCTAGATCAAGAGAGGTAACCGTGCCCTTTATTCATCCCTCATCAGGCCCGTCATAGAATACAATGCCCCTTTGGGATGTACCTTACCAGACACCTGCAGCAATTAGAAAGACCCCAAAAGTATCTCACCAAGAGGATCAAGGGTCTCAAACAGATGCCATATGCTGCTCGGTTAAAAACTCCAGCTCTACTCAGTTGCATACCGCCTACTTGAGGCGATCTATGCCTGACATACAAAGCTATGTCAAATCCAGAATTAATGGACATGCTCCACCTCAGTAAATCTAAATCCCTTAGAGCCACACACTCGAGGGACTTGAACCTCAGCACAGAAATAAATAGAACTTGCTGGAGGGACAGGTTCATAACCCAGAGGCTCCCTTCGCTCTGGAATAGAATTCCAGTTCATGTGAGGCAGAGCACCTCAATGAATCTCTTCAAGAAGAATCTCGATAGGTGGATGGGGGATCGTAGATTTGTCCCAGGGATTACTCCCATGTCACTATTAGACAGAGTCACAGTAAACTAAACCTTAAAAAGGGCACAGTATACTCAAATCAAGGGGTGGCGTAAGCCATACAGAATCGGGCTAGGCTTATAATTGCCCCAGGGCAGATAGCCTAGTATGAACCTAGACCAAGACTAATCACAGTATTAAAATCCAAGCCTTAGTATGAACCAGGAAAAAAATGGATCAGTCATCTAGAGAGAAAAAAAATAATAATTTGACTTCATGGACAAAAATCAAATGCCTATGCAACCTTTATTTCTGATTAGTGAAGCAGCTGAGGAAGAAAATGTGAACCAACAATACTGAAATGTTACAACCAGGAATGAGGCAAGCAAAACTTAAACCAAGTCTGAGCATGGGTAAGAGACTTGTGTCTTGAGACCTTCCTACAGAGCACACAACACAGATAGAATGAAAGCCCGTAGTGGTATTTTGCAACATCTCTCTGTGCTCTAGTGAGGAGAGGCAGACAAATTTCTGTTAAAGCAGTAAGAAACTTAAGATAACATAAGAATGTGCAGTAATTAGAAATATAACTTAAGGAGAATGACAGAAGAGGAAGAATCAGGCCATTAGAAACCAAGTTTTACTTAGTCATGAATGCCACCACGGCTTGTATAGACAGAGTTAAAAGCACACAATGCATTGTTTATTTTAGTACGCTCCCTCCACAAAAGTACAGTATTTGCTTCCAAAAGCAGTGCTTTAGGTATTCATACATTACCTGAAATATTTAAGGAATGTAGGCTTCTGGTCTCTTACCTCCAAAAACCAAGAACAAATCCAGAACTAATCACGGATAACTGACATTTTTTTAAACATTAGTACTATTAAAGTTGACAGCTAAGCGACATACCTCTCAACCTCTTTTTTAATCTAACTTAGAAAGTTGCTAGAAATGGACGAATCACCTGTTAACTGAGATTCTTCCCTCGTTTTTGATCTGTTACCTGATAAAACTGGTAGTTTTCTTGAAAATCTTTGAGGACCGAAGTCACCAAATGAGAGAAACATTTGAGTTATGGATTTCATATCCTTCAGAAAAGATGCATGCCATCACAATACCTTTTATTCTACCAACTTTCAATGTTTATAAGGGCAATATTTAAAATGTTCCTAGTTTTGCCCCCCCCCCCCCCATTATTTTTAGCTTTGTCCAATTTTCTTACGCCAAGTGGTTGAGGGGTATGGTTAGCATGCATTTTACAAAGGAAACGAAATCTGAAACTCAAATGTACAGTCCTTTTCAAGTGATTTCAATGCTCATTAAATTGATGGAAAACCACAAATTTTGAGAAACAGACCCAAACATATTAGACAAAAATCTTGACATTCTGAGAAAATGTGTACAGTGGAACGTTATGATACCACAATGTACATTAACATGCATTTTTCTGAAATTAAAAGGACTCTACCACTCAGTAACGTCATTGTTTATTACGAGTAATCCACCACCTTTTATCCAAAACTCACCAGTTTTAAAAGGGATTGGTATAGTCAGAGCAACATTCTAAGCCAAAATAAGGGACAGTTGAGAGTCACGTTACTACAATATCCATTTCTTTAGTTTCCCTCCACAAATTAGACAATTGAGATTCTTGCCACCCCAGCTTCCGTCTGTATGCCACATGTACCATTTCCATTGTTTATTTTCCCTATTTCTGCCAGATAAAGAGCAGCACGGGACAGGTTTTAGGAGCGTCCGATGTGCTGTTTTTTTATTTAAAAAACTCAGTAATACGTTTCAGAACAATTTTACTAACAGTTTTATGGCCCGTACAAAATCTACCAGCACCAACAAGGCTCAGATTCCTTCAGGAGATTAACATGTTTTTTTTTTTTTGTACAGGCTCCTCTTTCTTGGGCAATCTGCGATACTTGACGCTCCCGCTATCGGCTGGGATTGACACTGCAGCCTTTAAGTTGACTGAACATGAGGGAAGCATTACTTTCAACCTTGAAGAAAGCAAGGACATGGAAAGTAGCAAAGTTAACATTGTTTAATAAATCTGACTAGGCATTTTTTTAACTTGTAATTATTGGGTAAAGTACACGTTTTGTTTATGTCAAAGAGTTACTGATTTAAAGTTGACAAAAATCGCGACATACTAACAATGCTTATATATCATTTATCGTCGTACTTCTGCCCCCTAAAAAGTATGGTAACATTCACAACTCCAATACGTTTGGCACAAGCAAACGTTATCCCGTTATCCTATCACCGCCCTAAAGCATTCAAAGGTAGGGAAAGTATTGGGTAAGGAGGAAGTAATGTATTCGAGTCGAATGATTTAACTTTCCGAAGGCTATACATATCCACACAAAACCGCCGCAGCAATCCCTAAATGGAGTGAAGGAAATCAAACGGTGCGTATCATTTACACACGCCAAACTAAGGTAAACCCGATAAGCAGAGTGATATGGGGGCACACATTTCACACTTAATACATTGTGTCCAAGTAAAAAAAAAAACTGCTACACGAGAGCTGTAAAACAGAAATTACTAAAAAAAAAAAAAAATAACTACAATCATATACCTCTGCCGCCATAGGTCTAAAACCTTACATCTGTACAACACTATCTTTCAAGTGTGGAAAGAAGGAAAAATGCAGAACTCCAGGAAGCTCGTGGCATTCTTATTAAATGCTTTCATACATGGCGTTATTTTGCAGAGGTAATATGATTCAATATTATGCATCTAGGCTATCAGCCCTGGGGCCTATATAAGCCTAGCCAAAATAAATTCCCTGGCTGTCGCCACCCAAGAAAGTTATTTCCTGTGCCCCTGTCTAGCAGAGCCACAGCAGTGATCCCCGGGGTGAATTTCCTACCCAAATGTCCAAAAAGAGGGCTAACAGGGACATTTGCTTGACATGAATGGGCAGTCTGTTCCAGAGCATGGAAAGTCTCGAATCTTAATGTAACATCGGATGTCCAACCCTTTCAACGTTGAGCAGAAACGTTTTTAATACTCAAAACGAGGAACAGTCCTTATAACGAGACACAGATGAGGTGTGTTTGGTCACTTTTTGCACATAAAAAATGCAAGCTAAATACAAAGATGAATTAATACTAAACTAGGATAACAGAAAAAGGCAACAAGAATTACAAAAAGTAGCGACAACACATCAAATTTTAAGAGCTTCCACAATATAACACCTGTACGCAACGTCGAAAGACTGTAGTCCTTAAAAGTATACACAACTGTGGGTAGGACACCTACAGACGGTATGTACATACGCTTAAACATAGAACGTACAAATACCAAAACACTCTTACTCTAAAAGGCAAAACGACTGTGCCAATTATTACCATTTCAAATAAAGGGAATGAAAGAGGACAAGACAGCTACTCTTTCCGCATTACACCGATTCCGTTTAATGCAGCAATAATTGCTTTAGAAATAACTTGTGCTTAAAAAAACTGTATATAATAATGTAGATAAAGCTATTCTGCTGTTGCAGAATTAAGACCCAAGCACAACAAACGCGGAAAGTCAGCACCCTTTCACATAGTGGCTGTCAAACATCAAACTGTAACTGAACCCTTCAAGGGGAGTGAGTGACAGCCTCCCCCTCATCTGCATTCTTTTCAACCTCCTGTGCGAGCCGAACAGCCAGCTTGCTGCCTGTACTGTTATTAGTCTCACAGTTTACACCACTGTATCTGCCTCCAGTTAGTATATCTCACAGGTAAAAATACACTGGTAAGTAGTCAGTATTCATGTTGATTTATTCGCGTGTGAAACAACGTACATTATACTTGAGGTTTTGAACACAAGATTAGTATTTCTTGCTTACGTGATTAAATAGAACTCAGGTGGCTTTCTTGAATAGTTGACACTTGAGTACAAGGCTCCCTGCCTTGAGAATCGAAACTCCGTTTATATGAAAACATATTTAACTTATAAATTTAAATAAAAGAATTGTAAAGTCCATTGAGAATTTAATAAGTTTCCCGCCACGAAATAGCTTCGCCGACGTCTCCTCCCCCTTTGAATTACATCGCTGTCATTGCTATAAATATGAACATGCGCAACCTGCTATAATAAGTATTGCTATAAAACAATATTTAATGTGAGCTGAAAATAAACTACTGTAAAATATAAAGCAATTAACTATAATATTAAAATTGTAAACCCTTCTAACATGAAACTCCGCCCCATGCAGATTTTGGTTGCATTCACTGCCTCATATAGTGACGTCTGGTTACTAAGGAAACGTAAAAACGCTTTAATACGTCATTTTATTCGCTGGCGTGCCCGTTCACGCAGTCCTCTGTCTTTGGAAGGCAGGTGCGCGTCCTCGCCAATACGTTCCCGTTTTCCATACAACATTCCCGCCCTTTCGTGCACGCGCTTGCGGTTGGCTGGCGTGTAGGCTGCTGCTATTGCCGCTAGAGGGCAACCTGATTCCGGTTTGCAGCTGCGCCATTCGATTGTGGAAAATGCCACCAGATGGCGGCTTAGGATTGCTGCTCTGTTAAAGGTGCGGTTCCGTTGTATCCAATTTCCAAATAAAATTCAACAAAAATCAGAAAGTAAACTCATTTTTTTACACCGGACAGCAGCAAACTGTACCGAAATATATAGAGACGGTGAGTTAATAGAGATTTAATGATTTTTTGGGCGGCGGGAATGAGGCCGGAGAGCCAATCAAAGATGGAGGATGGCAGCAAAAACAGAGTACGGGTGGGGGAAGGGAGGCGGGGAACGTGTTGGTTCGTTTATTTCTGAGCTTGCGTTCATTCCTAAACGTTTCCACTGTTGTTGCTCTTGGCATTAAAGTTCATACTAATTTCTATACAGTAACAACTGGCACTGTGATGATCTGTCACATATTTGATCAGGATTTTAAATGAGGTGGGGGTCAGAGGGTACATAATTCACCATAAACAAATCTGGGAAGCAAGTCGAAAGCTTTTGTGGTGTAATATCACGTTATCATCGATATGTCAATATTGTAGTCCGCTTTGGAACCTATGATTTGTATTTTGTTTCTTACTCATTGAGTGGCAGTTATGTGGCACGTTTTTTGTGACTTGTTTGTGTACTGGAAGATAAAAACGGGTTTAGAATTGTTTTGGAACCATGTTACCGTTCATTGGTGCTTGCTTTTGCACGCATGATTTTATAAAGTGGAGTCATATGACGGCATGTCAATGATGACTTTTGTGGCTTTATTATTGTATTCCTGTAGTATTTAGAGGTGATCTTGGGTGCTGTTACTTGCTAACAGGACTCTCACGTTTTTCCAATTTAATGTTTATTTAACAATCAACTTTTACTGCATTGTTATGAGTCCCCTTATGTATTTTATTAAAGTTAAAAATAAACTTGTAATCAGTTTTGCTAGGTTGATATTAATATGTAGTTTTAAACTTCATCAGTGTACACCTTGTCAGCACAATGAATGTCATGAGGTTTAAATAGCCAGTTTAAACAAATTAAGAACAACACGTTGCATTAGCCGTTAGAAGTTTTAGAACACTTTGAAGTTGTTTGTGCTTGTAATCGTTGTATTGCTTATGTTTGGGTGTTGATTTATATATTTTGCAGAGTAGTCAGACATTTATTGTATTGACTTTAGGTATATGTTATTGTGCTAAAATGTGTAGCAGTAAGAACACGACACTTTGTTTAAATGAAGCATTTTGGATGGAATGGGTAGTTGATATGGAAGAACCTCCAGCTGAGAAAGATGCATCCTTTGCCCACCACATGTTTGCCCAATCACTTACTTGTGTGACGCTCCTGCATTTCCTTTCTTATTAATGTTTTTGCCGACATGCATGTCCAAGTTGCTTGATTTGGCAAGTTTTGTAATTGCCAGAAGGGTGGTCTATCTGTAATCTCAAGTCTTTGGTAGACAGTCCAGTATTATGAATCTCTGATGCATTTATTGCAGTGTACCATTCCTGTAACTGGGCTATGTTGGTATATTATATTTTTGATCAAATTTATAGGTATATAACGACTTTCCAACTGATCTTCAAAATAGTTGCTCGCCTTAACCTTGTGTTGTCTTTGCACTTTTTGAAGGAAGTTAATTGCAATCTTATTTTGATTGTAAGGGAACGGTTATTCTGTGAACTAGGTGCTGTATAATATGCACTTTATTGATTTTTCATTGATAGGAAGTGTTGTGGTCTCTGAATCCTGTTTCCTCCTTTAGAGGTCTGCATTAGATAAGTAGAACAGGTTCAGGCATATTTTTTTTATAAGTTGGACAAATAATTTATGAATTTTGTATATTCTAAAGTATGTCTACTATGTTTCTGAAACTTTTCTGAGCAGTTTAAAAATTTTAATTATATTGGCTTTCCTTATGAGGGGATCACTTTTTCAAATACTTTAGACAACTCCAAGTTATTTAATTCATTTTAGAGTAACACATCTGAGGTTTAAAGTGGTAGATTGATCGCCATGGAGTGGCTAAAATCATTGCCCATTAGATTGTATTACAGGTAATGTTTTGCAATTTTGATAGTATTCTAGTCAACATTTAAGTTGATGTGTAGTATTATACCTAGATAGTTGCTGATGGTAATCGCAAGTGCAATAAGTGCATGTGTTTTATGAAACTAATTTCAGGTATTGTTGAAGTAATTAATGTTTCTCAATTTGTAGCCGTTTGTATATTTGATAATCCAGGTCATATTTCCCACTTTGAAGATGGCAATAGTCTAAAGAGACGTGGCTGCAATACAGATCTCTGTGGGACTGTTGCAAAAGAGAGTAAAATCCCATGAGTGGAGGAGCTCCCTGGTCAGCCTCAGTAAGAAGCTGAGATCCCCCAAAGCTAGCTACGAAAACAAAATCACCACTGATTCGAAGGGCAGCCACAAAGCATTCAGTAGCTATGTCAAGAATCTCAATGGCAACACCCAGCTCTGCTCTGAGTTACAGCACAACGGCACAAAAAATACAGAACCAGTTGATATTGCCAACATCCTGGCAGATAGGTTCAGTGATAACTTTACCCCCCCTCTCATCCTTTAAAGGGCCCATATCTATACAGGAAGAATGCATAGTCCCTGTAATCGCATCTATGCATGTAAAAGCTGCACTCTCTAAAACCAAAAACACAGCATCCATGGGACCGGACAACATCCCAGGCTGTGTTTTACGCAGACTTCAGAATGAACTGGCTCCCCACCTAAGCACGGTCTTCAATCAGTTTCATGTCAGGCTTTTTGCCCACTGAATGGCGCACAGCAACAGTTATCCCACTCCACAAAGGGGGGGGGGCCACCACTGATCCTGGGAACTATCGCCCTAGTAGCCTGATGAGCCTGGTCTGCAAGGCCATGGAACGTATCGTCATGGAACTCCTAAACAAAGACATTGGTAACCTCCAAACTCTGGACCCCACCCAGTTCGGGTCTGTGAGAGGCAGATCATGCCTTCTGAACCTGATCGACTTCTTTGAGGCAGTCACCAAAGCTGTAGAAGAGGGTAAGGTGGTTCACACAGCCTATCTTGACCTTGTCATGGCTTTCGACGCCATCCCCCATCACTAAACTAAGTATAAATCCCTACGTCAAAAGATAAGTTGCCAGCTGGTTCACTGACAGAACCCACACTGTAAAAGTTGCAGACTCCAAATCTGACTGCAAACCAGTGACAAGTGGAGTACCACAGGGTTCAGTCCTGGGACCTCTCCTGTTTGGTATCTACTTCTCTGAAGTACAGGCTAACACAGAAGACCTCTGGTTAACTAAGTTTGCAGATGACTGCAAACAAGGAGCCATAGTAGAGTCCCCAAATGATGTGGACATCCTACAGAAGGGCCTCGCTGAGACAGATGTGTGGTGTCAGAGGCATGGCCTCAAGCTCAATGCCAAAAAGTGCATTGTCACCCCCTTTGGTAAAAACTCTGTACCCATGAACTACCACATAAATGGCGGTCTACTTAACGCCAAATGTGTGATAAGAGACCTTGGGACCCAGGTGGACAGTAGTCTCTCCTTTGATAATCACATCACCACAGTAGTCGGGGAAATCCTTCTATGTGGCACACTTCGTCACAAAAAAAAAAAAAGAGGTAATTGTTCCCCTCTACTCGTCACTCAGACACATTATAGAGTACAACTCCCCTTTTGGAATGTACCTCACAAGACATCTGCAGCAGCTGGAAAGGCCACAGAAATACCTCCGAGGATTACTGGCCTCAAACAGATGCCCTACATTGACAGTTTAAAAAAACTCCAGCTTTACTCTGTAACATATCGCCTACTCCATGGAGATCTCTGCCTAACATATAAAGCTATGTTAAACCCAGAGCTGTTGGGCATGCTACACCTAAAGAAATCCTAATTCCTCCGAGCTCCGCGCTCTAGGGACCTAAACCTTGTCACCACAATAAACAGGACATGCTGGAGGGATAGATTTCTGTCTCTGAGACTTCCTATACTCTGGAACAAGCTACCCATCTATGCCAAGCAAAGTTCTTCATTAGCACTCTTAAAGAAAAATCTTGATGAGTGGATTGGAAATGAGAAATACACCCGGGGATCACTACTGTGGCTCTGTTTGACAGGGGCACAGGAGATTAACTTTCTTGGGTGGCGTAAGCCAGGGAACCTTGTTGGCCCAAGGGCCTAAGTAAGCCTAGCCAATAGCCTAGTACCTACCTATGAACTGGACTGGAGAAGTGACCCCTGTTCAGCTCATTGTGTAGCCATTGTTTTACCAGCTGAGCTGTAACTTGATTTGCTTTTAATACATTTTATTTCCCATGTATTTCATTATGGGGTGTAGTGTCAAGTCCTATAGTAAATAAAGTAGCTATATTCAAAAGGCAGTATTTTCTCTTAAACCCACAATCTTGACTAAAGGCTTAGTCCCCTGCATTCTTTTGGATCACTCATTAGAGCCATTATAGAGTACAACACCCCTTTTGGTATGTACCTCACAAGACATCTACAACAACTGGAAAGGCCGCAGAAATACCTCACAGAGGATTACTGGCCTCAAACAGATGCCCTACGCAGACAGTCTCAAAAAACTCCAGCTTTACTCAATCTCTTATCGCCTACTCAGAGGTGATCTCTGCCTAACATACAAAGCTATGTCAAACCCAGAGCTATTGGACATACTCCCCTTAAAGAAATCCCAATCCCTCCTAGTTACACACTCTAGGGACCTAAACCTAGTCACCACAATAAACCGAACATGCTGGAGGGATAGATTCCTGTCCCAGAGACTTCCCATACTCTGGAATAAACTACCTATCTCTATCAAACAAAGCTCCTCATTAGCACTCTTCAAGAATAATCTTGATGATTGGATGGGAAATAGGAAATTCACCCCGGGGATCACTTTTGTGGCTCTGCTCGACAGTGGCACAGGAAAATAATTTTCTTGGGAGGCAAAAGCCAGGGTACCTTTTTGGCTGGGCTTGTATAGGCCCCAGGGCCAATAGCCTAGTACCTACCTATGAACCTATGTCTGGCTTCAGAATTTAACATGTGTACTGGTCTGGATATTGGGTTTAAAATTTGTCTTGGTGTGCAGAGTCCCATCCACCATGTTTATAGCTATGTAAGTGATTACTTATCTTGTATTTATAGTAACGTAAAGTGTTTTTTTTTTTTGCTAGTACAGTAAGATTTGTACAGGTGTTCTGCAAGAACCTTTGCCTTATCCTGCTGCTTAATGATATGTATGGCCCAGATCCATTGGACCATTTTCACACCTGGCATTCTGGCATTGTATACAAAAGTATAACATTCAAATAACGGGAAAGCATGTGGTTTAGTAAATATGTTTTAGAAGAACAGAAATTGTGTGTATTAATGTTTGTGTAAATGTGTGTAAAAATCTGACATGGCTTCCAATCAAGATGTATCAATTATGTCTGCCACTTCTTTCAAACATTAGCTGTCACTTGACGTTTTTATATCTTTTTTTTTTTTTGCCCAAGATCCATTTTAACTAAAGCTCCTCTTCTGCTACAGTTTCTAGCCATGAAGCTGTTTAACCCTCTTCTCCAGGTACTACCTACTGTACTTGCCAGCCTCACCAAGTCCTTAAATACTTTCCTTCACTTTTGCACACAACATAATTGCTTGGGTGAGTTTGCACATCTGGCTGCTATAAGTGCTCTGTTGGACCTTGGAGGATTTTGAATCTCAAAGTGCCTTTGCATGCGTATTTTTTTATTTTGTAGAATATTACACAGTGTTCATGCTGTTTTTTTAACTACTGTTTATAAAATGTCAACTTCACTTTCATAGGTCAGTTGCATTACTTCTGGTCTTACCTTTAGTAGTTTTTCCTGGTCTGTGATTCAACTGGTTCTTGTTTGCTCAGTCCATTGCTCCAAATACCAAACATAAAAATAAATATAAAACTATTTTAGTTTTTTTAAAGACTGTTGTGCTACTAAATTGTATGGGAAAATAAGTAAGACTTTTCCAATAACCACATCTAAACCTTCAAAATAGGGTTGCATTAAGAGATTGGAGCTGAGAGTCGCAGGGGAAAAGATGAAGAATAATCACTTAAGTCCAACAGATACGTAGAGGATTTTGGAGCAACTGGGAAAGAAATGCAGAAGAAAGTAATTGTTTTGGGTGGTTATATTGAAAGCATGTACATGTCAACTACTTTAGTGAAGAAGAGTTTTTTAGGAAGGCTCTGAATTTGGGGAACCCAATGCCTTGTTAATATTCTTGGTTACATGTGGATCATTCTGGATCAAGAAAGCAGAAGCTGTGATCCTTTTGGACGAGTTACTTAGGAATGAAGGAGGGCGTGTGGAAAAAGTTACATTGGTAGGTGTCAGCATAAGTGGTGGGGAAAGAGAAGAGTCCAGTTGAAGTATTTTGAGACAGGGAGATGAGTATTACATTGTGTCTGTCTTGTAGAGGTAGCAAGTGAGTGAGAATAATTTACAGTGATTTGTTTTACTTGGGGAGCAGCAAGATGAAATTGATTCTATTGGTAGTGATTTGAAGAATTGTTTTGTTCTGAAAGCAGAAACAGTAAGGAGACACTTGTGCTCGAGTATTGGAAGCAAAATATTTCAGTAACAGTTTTCACTTTTCGGTTAAAGGGGAAATATTTCTGGTCTAGAATTGAGTTGTATTAATTTTTTGAGTTAGTTCAGTATGGAATTGAAAATGTCCAATTCTCAGAAGATTCTGGTAGTTTGAGACTGATTCCTTAGAATGTGCCCGAAGCACTCCGATTTTCTTGGTGGTCTAGTTATTTGTGTGTGTGTGTGTGTGTGTGTGTGTGTGTATATATATATATATATATATATATATATATATATATATATATATATATATATATATATATGTATATATATATATATATGTATATATATATATATATATGTATGTATTTCTATAAATGTGGTTGTGTATATAATTTTTTTATTTGAAAAAATGGTGTTGGACTTGTAAAAAGTATTGGTCATCTGTATAGAGATTCTTACGTGAATTAAGAGATGATGGAAAGCATGCAGTGTTACTGAAGTAGGGTGATATTTAGGTATGTATGAACCTTCTTATATTTTTGAGTAGAGTGGGAAGGACAAAACAAGTTTGTGAATTCCGAAGAGGAACTGGGATAAGGCAGTATTGATGAAGGGATTATACTTGTCAAACTTTCTGTATCCCTACAGCCTTCATACAAAAACTGTTGTCCATATTGAAATGATGTGTTGGCAAAATCAGTTGGATATCATAAATGTGGTCTTGTAGAAATAATTGGGGACCCTTGACAAATTTATGGGCGTGACAAGGGTCATTGCTGGATAATTTTTTCAAGTAGTTGTACAGTTTTTCTCCATGCAATGGCACAAAAAATGTGAGTTTTCAGGAATGGAGCTGCTGTGTTGGGAGGTGAGATGGCTAGAGGTAAGTGGGGGAATAGAGAATGTATCCAAAAAGCCTTCAAGGAATAGGACTCTTGTCGTTACTTGGGTAAAGTAGAGCACTTTGTTGTTGGGCCCACTTAGTTAACAAATGTCTGGAACAGTTCAGGTTTGGTTAGCTGGATGGATTGCTCTTGCCTGTAAAGATCTGTTCTGTAACTATGGAACTGTTGCAAGGGTGTGAAATGTGGCCTGACAATTCTGTTCTAGTATTCACTCACTCATTTGTACATTAATGTAAGTTTACATTTGCCGTATGCATGGTAAAAGTGTGAGAAGAGTTCTGAGTTTACGAATAAGCCAGAGGATTTGTTTTGTTTGGTTTCAGAGGTTTGGCTGTAATGTGCATATGGGTGTCTTAGCTCTTACAGGGGTGTCTGTTCTATTTTTAAACACCTTTTATTAAATTATTTAAGATGTGAGTGCACACATATTTAGAACAAATGTGTTGTCTTATTTTTTTCTTTTCCATATTTGATCTTTTTTTTTTCTAATACTCAGTATTTCAATTACAGTTGTAGATATTGATTTCCTTTTTCTAAAAGTTGGCAGTCAGTAGCATTAAACTTGGGCTTCAGTATGCATAGGCAATACAGATCCAGTGTCCCAGCTCAAAATATTAATTTTCTTAATTACAACCATTTGCTTTTCCAATTTTTAAAAATCTGCCAGTTAACTACACCCAGAGACATTCTTTGACTTGCCTTTTTTCTAGTATACCACTAGCATTTGCTGTCTCCCGGAAGACAATTTATCTGAAGTCTGCCTAGGGTATAAAATTACCTATACAAACATTTCCAGGCAAAATTCCTAAACTTTCTGGACTTCGTCGCACACACGAGCCATTCAGATGCCCCTCCATTGTTCCTTTCTAAATTGACTTTGCATTCTCCTTTTAGAGCTTTTCTAACCACTTTTGATTGGTTTGTATAGTTGTGCAATATTTTATATGCTCTACTAATTATCTCATTTTTTATCATCCATTTCTGTCAGATTATGTCCTCACATTTCAAACGTTCATATCTCTGGAACCACAGTTGTAAATAATGAAGTGTAAATGGCAAACTCTTCAGCTCCGGCTATTTTCACAGTGGTGGTAGTCTTTGGGTTCTATGTCTTTAACTGGATTTTATAAGTCACAGTATATACAATAACTAGAAAAATAGGAAACGGCTCCAATACTGAATAGACTCACCGTCACAGGATCAAGGAAAATAGTGTAGCAACAAACGGTAGTCTAACCACGATCCCAAAAATGAAAGTTCAAGTAAACCACTTCCAAAGTCTCCGTGATAAAAAGTAAAAAAAAGATCTCTGACGTGGATCTGGATGATACACAAGTTAATATCTTAAATAAAGGCCTCAACTTCATTCCAGCTTGTCTTGGCGTTTTGAGTGAAACGCTTATTGACTTGAGACTTTTTTGTCGCAGGCTATCTTTAAAATTGCTGTTCAAAGATCAACAACAAGTTAACACCCTAGATAATAAGTCACTTCAGTTTAAATCTAAGAGCAATTTTATACCTAATATGCCTGGTCATATAGAGTGTTTCTTGAAGCTTTGTGAAACAGATTTTTATAACCTTTTCTCCACCAAAGCAAACAAGTCAGTATATTATAATTTAACTTTATCTGAAAATAAGTCGCTCAATGATTTAAAACATAGGAATGATATAATTGTAAAACCTGCCGATAAGGGCGGTGGGGTAGTAGTGATGAACACCTTTGACTATACAGCAACCATGCGTTCTATGCTTTCTGACCAAGATACATATAAAGAAATACACATTTAAAGAGGTTTATCAAATTATCCACAACATTCATGGTACCCTATATGATCTGGTCATGTGCAGGCAGATTAGTAAAGAGATTTATGAGTTTTTTCTTGTTGAAAATCCAGTTTTACCCATCATTAAGGGCTTGCCCAAGATCCATAAGGATATAGCCCCCATACCAATGAGACCCATTGTATCGGGGGAGGATTGGGCTACCTATAATATCTCTACCTTCATTGAATATTTGTTAAAACCTATTGTTGAATCATTTCCATCTAGATTGAGAGATACGTATCCGCTGTTAAACTATTTAGATAATGTAAAATTAAATATTGATTAACATGAATACCTTCTTATCACCTTAGACGTTATAAACCTGTTTACCTGCATACCCAATGATGCAGGCTTACAATCTATTCATGAGATACTTAATAATGAATCACCATATAGTAGCGACAGAAATATTCTTATTTGTCAACTGCTAGATTTGGTGTTTAACAACAATGTATTTGTATTTGGTGAAAAATGTTATTTGCAGAAATGGGGTGTTGCCATGGGCACACCCTGCGCCAATTCACACGCCAATCTAGTAGTTTTGGACTGGGAGATAAACCATGTATTCACACATCCCATGTTCAGCAGGGTCAAAATGTACAAACGCTTTGTAGATAACATTTTAGTCATTTGGGAAGGTACACAAATAGAATTAAATTTATTTTGGTCAGACATAGAATCCACCACTTCATTCCTCACCTTTACACAAGAAAGTTCCACAGTATCTGTTCCATTCTTAGACATGCTACTCACAGTTAGTGATACTGGACGAGTTACATCTTGCCTATACAGGAAATCAGTTTGGAAAAACACGATACTCAAGTATGACAGTATGCATCCTAGATATGTATTCTCTGGCATTGTCAAAAGTCAGTTTATAAGAATAAAGAGACTCTGTAAAGAACAACAGTTGTTGCAAACAGAGGCTGACTTGATGGAATCTTTGTTCAAAGACAGAGGATACAATTTGAACATGGTGAAGGACATTAGATCCATGATATTAACCCCTGAGATACCTGCCACTCCCAACATTAACCACAACTATAAATGCAGAACATGCTTTAATACACATGTCTCGGGTGAATTATTTAGGTATGTCATTAAATACACCAGTGATGTCAAGAGCATTCAAGGGGTGGTTTCACATAACTGGAATGTCCTAACCATGGATAGTGCAACTAGAGAACTAGTAGGACAAAGACCTAGATTTCTATATAGGAATTGCAGTAATTTAAAAAGGATTCTATGCAAAGATCCATCACCTGACGCAACCTTCACTGTTACTAATAGGACAAATCTAGGAACTTATCCATGTAATAACTGCAATAGATGCAGTTATATTACTTCCATCCAGGAGTATATTCATCCACATATGAATTTTAGGTTTTTTCCTAGATTTATTGCCACCTGTGATACGAAGAACGTGATATATCTTGCTCACTGTTTAGGCTGTGAAGCCTTCTATGTAGGCCTTACAAAAAGAAAACTTAGTGACAGGATTTACAATCACCTGTACGACATCAGGAAGGGCAATGAGAACAATGCCCTGGCCAAACATATGATAGAGCATCCTACACATCCTTTTCAGTTCCGAGTATTAGAAATAGTAGCATTAAATCCAAGAGGTGGTGATGAAGTGAATAGGTTGGCCAAGGCTGAACTAAATTGGATATTAAAACTAGGGGCACATTTACATCCAGGCTTGAATAATTTCATTTCTATTAAGCCCATACTTTAATATATTCAATTTATATACACAGGTTAGAATATCTTCACTTGCTGTGTATACAGGGAAATACCTTAGAATGCTATGTTAATTCATTAGCATAATGCATTATTTGAATACATCTTCATTAAGCAACTGTAGTATATTACATGCAGGTTTTTTGAAATTAATAGCTTATATAGAATGGTTAATATTTATTACAACTCAGATTCATACATTATATGAAGAATTACTATCTCATTGATAGTCTGAAAACTTTATAATTTCACAGTTTTAAGGTCCTTCATAATAATAAGCAGGACCTATACACTATTTTTATGTATCCAGGGATTTATGTATTGGGATTCTTTTATACATACACACCAGAGATTTGCCAGTAGGAATGTGCACATGTAGATATCAGCTATCATCTAGAGCTATGATTTTTATATATATGGCCTACATTGATGATGTCATATTTGGCCTCGGTATACTCTGTTACTTAACACATCTATTTTAAGATTTTGTGTCAACTGATGCTGTTAGATAAAGTCTGTAATTTCTTGTTTATCTATTCATATAATTAATATTGCTCATGGTTTTAAATGAGTCATAGAGGCTTATATGATTGTAGCTTCATGTATTTTTTTATATACCACATTTTAATGAGTCATAGAATTTTAATGATAAAAATTTTTTTATAGCATTGATATATATGGGCATTTGTTAAAGCATGCTTGCAGAGCTTAATAATGTTATATGCACTTATAATAGTCGATATGATTTAACAATTAACCGGTTAAGTAACCAACTTATATGTTATGCACTTAATGACACACTATAATTGTTTTGGTATATCATACATATTTACATCCCATACCTTAGATCTCTATTTGGGCATGAGATCAAAATTAACAACCATGAAATTGTTAAAACAGTATATACACACCTGTTATTCCATCCAGGCGAATATATACTGTTCCTAGAGATAAAGTAAAAGAAAGATGCGTTTGATAATTATGCCTTGTAGCATACCTACACATCCCTCTATAGTACAAGGTCGCACTAATAACTGCCAGCTATAAGCTGTTTATAATGTACTTCATGCACTACATTACTATTATAATTTATCGCAGGATTTAGTTCCGTTATTGGCCAATAGGTTCAGCTAGTCTACATCGTACTCCATATAAACCAGGGTACAGTACGTTGCATGAGGACAAGGAGAGACATGTCCAATAAGTGTGGTCTATCATACAATAATATTACGATGAAAAGCAGCCTAGTTTTAATTTGTTTCTAATTTGTTTGTGATGTAGTTTAAGCATTTGACATCTACGCTACTCTTTATGACCAGTGTTACACCATCGGCTGACTGTTTGTTTATGCCGCATTCATGTATTTGACAGCTATCACGCAGGATATACTGCACGATGAAAAGGAGAGACATGTCTATTAAATGCAACTCATTGCACAATAAGGTTATGGCAAAAGCTGCTGTAGTTTTAATTTATTTGTAATATATTTTATGTATTTGATACCTACTCTATATTTCATGACAACATTGTATTATCGGCTGCTTGCGTTAGTTTGTTTACGCTACACTCTGCACTTGACAGCCATCATATACGAGATTTAAACATCAATACATCAACTTCTAGAGCAAATCAAATGGCTTATAATGCTATGTATATTTTAAAAAATATTGTTTAAATGTATTTGTCAATTATGATTAAGAAGAATGTTTTACAGTAATGATTGTGCTTATTTATGTTTGTATTTTAAGCGCGTTACTTTATTCAGGACATGATATAGGTACTCCAAATGGGGGTGAGCTTTTACAGCTTGATGAATTGGTTGATTAAATAATTATTTATCAATTAAGGTTACTCTTCCCGCCATTTTTAGTATAAATAAGGGATAGTTTTGTATGTCTTTTATATTTGAAGAAGCGTAGGTTATCCTACGCGAAAGCGCTTATATTTGTTCGTCCATGGAATACATTTTTTTACTTTTTATCACGGAGACTTTGTAAGTGGTTTACTTGAACTTTCATTTTTGGGATCGTGGTTAGACTACCGTTTGTTGCTACACTATATACAATAACTGTTAAGTTCATTATATTTTTATAAACAGCCAGCAATGTCTCAACAACCACTCCAGTTACACACATGCTGTTATCAGATTTTTGTTCATCTAGCTGAAGGCTTTCATATGATGCTAAGCAAATCTGTTTATGGTACTCTGTTGCTAACATATTTAGAAAAAAGTGCAATTTTTGACAATATAAATATTGTACGAACATTGGGGTTTTACGCTCTTGGCAAAGGCTCTTGCCTCCCCCATAGCCCCTTTTTTAGGCAATGCCATGAGATCAAAACTACCAACATGAAAAATTCATCAAAACGTAAATTAAAAATTATGCTGCTAAATGCTAAGAGTCTAAACATGAACTTGCACTTGTTGCAAGCATTCTTAACCCTGGAAGAAGCTGACATTTGTGCAGTCACAGAAACCTGGTTCAAAGCTGCAGAGAGCACCCTGGCCATACCAGGTTACTCATCCTATAATTCATTCAGATCTCAAGCCGTGGGCAACAAGACAAAAGGAGGTGAACTTGCAATATATATAAAAGACACAACACCTCCAGACTGGTCAAACAGTATGATACACGGGAAATACTCCAGGTGCAGTTAATTGACAAGACCCCTATTCAGATCATAGCTAGCTACAGGCCTCCAACTCTGACTCAAGATGCCCACTCCACCTATCTGGACCTCTTCGTATCTATCAAGATTCAGCCCTTTACCCTGATCCTCGGCGACTTTAACTATCCAACCATAGATTGGAAGAAATATTCTTGCCAAAACACACATGCTCAGAGATCCCTTGATTTAGTCAATGCAAATGCCCTGGACCAGTTGGTTGATACCCCCAGAGGCGGTGATAATGTTTTGGGCTTGGTATTAGCCATCATGAGTAACCACTGCAGCATCCATACAGTGTCATCATCCCTGGTAAGATCTGATCACAAAGCAGTCGCTTTCAAACTCCCTATCTCCCTCAAAACCCTTTAGCTAGGGGTCAAACAACAAAACTTCTCCAAAGCTGATTACAGCCTCCTGAGAGAAGGTATAAACAGCCCTCTTCCCCCTCCACAGAAACTGCTGCATGTGTCCAAGCTTACACCAAAGTACTGTGAGCATTTATATAGCTGCATGGAACCAGGAATACCAGAGAAGATGAAATCCTCCTCCTCCTTCAAGGAAGAGTAAACCTGTCTGGTGGGCATCTACAATAAATAAACTCCTATAATAAAAGGAAAAATATATTGCTGTTCAGGACCAAGAAGGAACAGGTGTCTAATTGAAAACAGTCTCCCCTTAGCCTGAACAAGCAAATAAGAGCAGTAGTGAAATCCTCCAAAGCAAACTTCGAGTCCAAACTGGCCAGATCTACTAAAGACAGTCATAAGGTTTTCTTTACATATGTCTGCAATCTCAAGGGAAGCACCCAGGTCTGCTCAGAACTGGTGGTCAAGGTTGCCACATACACAAACCCTGTAGATATAGCCAACCTGTTGGCAGACAGGTTCAGTGAAAACTTCACTCCTCTGCCCTCCCCCATCTCTAGGGAGCAAGTCATCTGTGCCCTCTCAAAGGCTAAAAATACAGCCTCCATGGCACCCGATAACATTCCAGGCTGCATCCTACAGGAACTTGCAGCACCATTAGACACCCTATTCAACCAAAGCCCAAGTACTGGCTTCATCCCAGCCAAGTGGAGGACCGCTACAGTCATCCCTTTGCACAAAGGTGGCGAGTCCACCAATCCAGGAAATTATAGACCCATCAGCATAACTATTCTGATCTGCAAGGCCATGGAGTGGATTACTTTGGACCTCATTAACAAGGACGTTGGCAACGTCCAGACACTTGATCACACACAGTCTGGTTTTGTCAAGGGGAGGTCATGCCTGTTAAATTTGGTCAACTTGCTTGAGACAGTCACCGAGGCCATAGTTGAGGGAAAGACTGTGCACACCGCCTATCTTCACCTGGCGAAGGCCCTCGATACTATTCGCCACACAGGTATAATAGATAAACTCTCTCAACTAGGCATGCTACCTGATGGTAGCAAACTTGCTCACTGATGGAACCCACCTAGTCAATATAGGGGAAGCCAACTCAAGTAGTAGACTCGTAACAAGTGGTGTACCCCAAGGATCAGTCTTGGGGCCTCTGCTGTTTCGGGTATACTTCTAAGAGGTGCAGGCCAAATCTTCGTGGTCTATGGCTGACCAAGTTTGCAGATATATGCAAGCAGGGTGCTGTCATTAATTCCCTTAGTATTCCCTTAGTGATGTGGATATTCTCCAAGAGGGTCTCGCCCAAACAAATCACTGATTCCAGAAACATGGCCTCAAACTGAATGCCAAAAAAATGCATCATCATGTCTTTTGGGGGGAGAATGACGTCCCCACAAATTATCACATTGATAATGGGCACTAAGCACGCAATCAGTTGTGAGGGACTTGGGAACCCAGGTTGATAACAAACTGACTTTTGACTACCATATTGTCTGTTGTACGGAAAGCATTCTACATGGCCCACCTCATTAGTAAGGGTATCTCATTCAGGTACAAGGTGGTCATAACATCCCTGTGTTCTTCCTTTACAAGACTGATTATTGAATACAGTGCCCCTTTCTGCATGTACCTCACAAAGTACATGCATCAGCTGGAGAGACCGCAGAGATTCCTCACCCAGAGAATCCAGGGCCTCAAATATCTACCCTGCACAGGCTAAAAGCCCTGTCCCTCTACTCTGTCTCATACAGACTCCTCAGAGGTGATCTCTGTCTGTCTGGCATACAAAGCAGTGTCAGACCCCACCCTGATGAGACTTTTTTTTTTAAGTGCAACCTGGATAACTGGATGGGGAACAGAAAATACAGCCCTGGGATTTCACCTATGTCCCTGCTGGACAGTGGCATATAGGGTGCTGACTTTTTGGAACATGGGCTAAATTCTTGGCTAGGCTTGTAAGAGCCTCGGGGCCAACAGCCTAGTAACTTCCTATGAACAACAATTTTTACCAGCACTAAACCGAGGTTAAATATCAACCAGTACAGTTGTATTTGTCACTGTGCAAGCTTTTAAGGTGAAATCTTTTAATGCTTTGAATGCAGCATGGTTTTGGAATTATTAATGCAAATATGCACAAAGAAAATTTGATGTCTGGAGGCATCAGTAGGATGTAGCTGCAGAAACACCCATCGATACTCTGCTTTTAAGACTGCTCCCACCTCAAATTTTAAAATGCATCCGACTGCATACATAGCAAAGATGCCTTACAATTTAACATGTAATCTACATCATGAAAACCTTTTTATACAAAACAAAAAAATGACATATAGTGAAGGGAAACCAGTTGTAGCTGCCCTTTTTTTTTTAATTATTAATGACATAAAGTCAACAAGTCCAGTCTTTCTTATCCAATTTTTCTGGAAATTCTTATTTAACATTTGTATTCCTGTATCCCAGGAGACTGCTTTCTAGTTTTCCATTTATTCACCAATGTCATTGTTACTGGTCTTAGTACTAATCTCCATCCCCCAACACTAGTCTCTATTTCCAGTCTGATTCTTCTAGTTATCTTCTGTGCTTTTTTTCTGTCTGTCAAACATTTTCCTTTTGAACAGTGGAAGAGGTTTCATCAACAAAGCCTCTCTATAGTGTTTGTTGATAGAATAATGAGAATCAGAATTTCCTTGTGCCTGCTGGGTCACTTTTTTTGGTGGAAATTACTTTTTTTTTTTTTTTTACCATAGATTTGGCAGGATCAACCCTTCTACTTATGTGATTTACATCTTTAGTATTGTGGGTCTTGGCTGCATTCTTATGGCAAGTTTGGAGCATGCTCAAGATGTGCCGTTATGCTTAACATGTCTTGCTGTGGATCACCAGTCTAGTTGCTTATTTGTACTTTCATAAAAAAAATATATACTTTCTCCGTTTTCTAATTTTTTAGACTACTGTTCTAGAGAAGCCTCCCACTCGGCTTTTCTTTTCATTATTTCAGCCTTTTGATTTTTTTGTATTTTTTTATCAGTTCATGTGAATAGCTAGTTTATTCATTTTTCTCTAGCCTTTGTATTGGTGATGTTTTTTTCATTGTTTCATTTGTTTTAAATAGTTCTGAGTATGCTAGATATTTTTATTTTTTCTCTAAATTATTGTAAATCATTTTCTGTACAAAAGCTGAGACTTAATCATCCAGATGTTCAGCAAAAGCATTATTTTTAGCTGTAGTTCTCTCCCTTTTCTGGTTGATTTTTCTCTCACTTTCTCCAAATTTCTTTACTGTCATCCATGCAGGTGATTACTACCCAGTGACAGAATTTTACCCAACTTGTTCAGTTTGCAGCAGTCTTGGAAGTCCCTTTGGCAATTTGTTGTGGGTCTATCAATTGATGGTTGTAAGACCAGCCTAACTGTGTATTTTAAAAGTTGGACATGCTTTGTTGTGGTTTTGGTCAGGATGATAATTGTGACGTATTTTTGCTTTTATTTTCAAAGACCTAGAAGTAATTGGGGAAATAAGTGATTTTAGAGCTCATTTCGTGTCTTGGGCTTTTTGTTGACCTCTTCGGGATACTGGCATTGAAGGATACAAGACATTCTTTAGGATTTTTTCATTGAAGGATATAAAACTAGTCTACATTTGAATTGTGTGTGCCCAACTTCACACCTCTGCCCACATTCTGTATAAAACTACTTTTAAACTCACACCGTGCTGTACTTCAGCTGATGGCTTTCCAAGCGAGTACCTTAAAATAGCAGCGCCTATCCTGTCGGAATCCTTATAAATAGATCAATTCAGGAGTCCCCCCCCCCCCGAAAATGTCACCCATTATTCCTGTGCCCAAAAGAGAAAGTTTGAGACATTGCTAACTTTAGATCTGTTGCATCCCCCCCCCCTCCAAAAAACTAAAAAGGTTGCATCTCCTGCAGGAAGAACAGGACAAAAAATATAAGAAATGGAAAAGAGGTCGACTTGTATAATGTGAAGTAAATGTTGGCATTGAGTTTACCAATATTTTTGTGGGTTGAGTAGATTTATACTGGTCTCCCATGATCATATTGTATGTAAAAGGTAATAATAGTATTCATAACTTGTAAGAGGTTGTGACGCTCCACCACTGGACCAGTAATCAAGGAGCTCCAGTCCTCACCACTGGCAACAGTGTGGGACGTACACTGGGAGGATAACAGGTACACACGTGGTATTTCCAGATGCAGCTGTCTGCATGACTGCAGTTTCCCTTAAGAGACCACAGTCAGTCTGGGAGTGGCTTCTCCCTCTTTCTCCAGTTCTCCAATAAGACTCCCCACTGGCACAGCTATGTTGTTGTATCTTTCGGCTTTTCCCGGTTAGGAGTCGCCACAGTGGAACTCCGGTCCGCTAATGGTTGGCAGTAGATTTTTACGTACCGACTTGCCAGGCCTGACACACAACCTTCAACAAACGTAAGCCCATTCGCGCATGTCTCCATACAGAAGACGCTTTAGCTGAGAATCGAACAGGACAGTGTTTTACTGTGAAGCGACAACGCTACCGCAGCACCACCACCGCATAGCTATATAGTTTAGATATCTGGTGAGTGGCCAAGTCAAGATCTCCAGCACCCTCTCTTTCCAACCAGTGTCCTTCATGTCTCTGCCCAAGTAGCTGACAAAACACACACACCTGGGAAAGGCTGGCACAGCCTTTACTAGCTATGCCCCCGTTTGACCAGACTAAGGTAGTTATCACTGCCACCAGCCATCTCTTTATCAGCTACTTTAAGGCCCTTAAAAAAAGGGTGTCCAATCTTACTGTGTAATATTAATACAAATGGTAGCTTGACCAAGAGCAAGTCTGTTAGGAGTGGCCCACACAGCATCACCAAATAAACATGCAAGTACTTTCAAAACTTGAATATCTCTGGACAGATCAGCCACAATGAAAGGTTTTAAATACACTTAATAAATGACAAAAGAGCAAGGAAATACTCTGTATATAATCACATTGACATCAGAGTTCAAAATCACAGGAAATATTTAAAACAGCATTGCCGGACAGTCTCCAATAAATACATAAAAATATCTAAACTAAGTTTTGCTATATTCCTGACTGTAGCCAAGATAATTACTGTACCTAGAAATGTACTTGCAGAGCAAGGCAGATGTGTGGTGAATGGTTCCTGTTGTCCTGTCCAAGACAGAATATAGAATGCTGTGTCTCACTAAGAGACCTCTCAAATTTAATATCTCTAATATTACTGCTGGGCTAGCTTGATGAATGACATAATTTCTAGTCCTCTGACTTCTTGTCCCCAGGCCCAAAACAACTTCTGCCTGTAAAAATATACAAACAAGGACTTTTCCTCAGATCTTTGGCATATGCTGGAAGTCCTAAAGCACTTCCAAGACAATACAGAAAACTTATTAGCACAGACATTTTGTCTCTAGCTGCCATAAAGTAATTTAATTTCAGCTGTTTTTCTAAAGTTTTGCTGGGCTGAAGTTAACCTCCTGTGTTCCAGTTTCTGAAAAAAATGCATCTCTTTCTTCCATGGTTATTTCATGCTCTTTTTTTTGGTCCTTTCTGTATCTGAAGACTTGGCCTGTCTGCATTTTATTTATTTAATTCTGCATCTGAAAGCCAAGGAAGTCAACTTCCTTTTTTTTTTCTATAGCAGGATGCATTTACAGTATTGCCCACAGCTATATGTTATTAATATCTAAGCCAAACATAACTGTTCTTGCAAAGCGAGCATATTATTTTGAAAACTGCTGTTTGGCCTTGCACATTTCCTTTCACTGTACACGCAGTATATTGGGGAAAAGAATTTTAATTTACAAAATATCTATCAGTTTCCACTGTACATTTACGTAGTTACAGTAGTCCATGTACAATCTGAAGTAGTTCATTTATCTGCAACCTGCAGGTATTCAGATCCATATTGGATCCGAGCCGGCAACATTTTTCAAGCATCTGCTCCAAGCTCCGCCCCTTACCCATAATTCCTCACATCTCCTACCTTCCCTCGGATCTCGTTTGCCGCTTCATGCAAATGGTCTATTTAGCTCCAAGTTTGGTATAGTAAGTGGAAGTTTTTTCTGATCTATTTAGAGTGTGTGTGTGTGTGTGTGTGTGGTCGATAATTAACCCTTCCCTTCACTGTTCGTCGCTTTTTTTGTTAAAAGTTGGTTAGTAAGGTGGTGTAGTAGGCAAACCTTCCAAGAAAGCAGCAAACAAGCAGGAAACAACCACGGGGAGTATGCCAAGATCACTATAAGGAGTAGTAGTGGTGTAGTAGGCCTAACCTGATTTTAGTGTGTGTGATAGTTTTGGTTTAAGTTTTAGCTGAGTGGGTTTTTGTTATGGCTGAGCAGCCAAAACCAACTTTTAAAAAAATGCAGTGTGTGGCCACAACCTTTCACCGGCTGATGGCCACACTCTGTGTTATTTATCTGGGTGTTCCCCATCTCACCTTACCTTGTAGCGTGTGTGCAGTGTTCAGCCCTAGGACCTTGAAGGAAAGAAAGGCAAAGCTGGTAGCTAAGGGCCTTCTACCAGTTTCTGCCTTGGACATGGCGACCTCGACCTCTACTCCAGTAGCTCATCAGCGTCCCCCCCCCCCGTCCCCCCCCCAGGCTGGGACTCAACCTCCCACTAAGCCTACTGAAGTGGGAACTAAAAGTAAAGAAAAGAAGAAAGACAAGGACAAGAGAAGGGGATAGGTACCACAAGCGGTCTCCAGAGCGGGAGCCCTTCCCTAGCCCACCTACAGAAGTAATTAGAAGTACTTCTCGGCTCCACTCCCTTAGGTTCTCCCCGGAGCCGACTGAGCCCTTGGACCCGAGGCCTTCTTTGAGGTCATCGCACCAACCAGCCAGATCAGAGTCTGTCGTCTCCTCGCATTCGACTGAGTCTGTTGGAGTTAGATATGGACAGGATGATGCGGAGGTTCATTCGGACTCAAATCCAAATGGGAGTCTTGCAAGGCCCCTCTCAGGCTGGAGAGGGAAACTCCATGCCCTTCTTCCATCCAAGCTCTCCTTCCCCGATCCAACCTGTGGTTTTGGGGTTTATGGATCTGAGGATCCTCATTGCTGGGGGTTCGGCACTAATAGTTCCTCCAACCTCGACACCAGCGATTTACCTTGAGTTCCTCTGATTAGACCTGTTTGGATCCAGGCAACTCTCTGGGCCGAGAACAGGGAGTCTGATCCGAGGGAACGGAGGTGTCTTCGGCTGTGACATTGTCTGATCAGAGCCATTCCTTCGGAACCCGGGCTACCTCTGCCTCGGTCTCGATCCTCCTGGTGGAGCCAGGGAGCATTTCCTCTTTGTTGGTTGGTAAGGAGGTGCGCTCTCCTTTGGCGTCTGACGTGGTGGAGAGGGTTTTCTCCCACGGATTGAGACCCCAGCCCATTGCCTTGGACTCCGCCCAGGCTCCCGTGTATTTGTTCACGTCTCCCATCAGCTTGTCCCAGGGACAGCCCATGCTAGAGGACCCCCAGGTGGATCCCATCATGGAACCTCTCGTGACATACGAGCCCTCTTCAGAGAGTCCCACTGAAGAGGGTCCGCGTAAGCACTCGTGTAAGAGGAGGCACATGGACTCCCCCGAGTCCCTCACAGAAGATACGGACTTAGATGAAGTTGAGGGTTCCCCCAGGTCACCTCCCAAGGATGTCTCACTTGGAGACATTATGGAGGTTGGTTAGCCCCCAAACCCTCTATGGTTGAGTCAGTATTCCTGGAGGCCTTTGGCACGGGCCCATCTACATCCTGGGTGTCCCCTCCTCCGGATCCCTTGGTGGATCTCATTACCACGCGGGCATGGAAGGAGCCTGACACCATAGAGCCAATACCTAAACGCCTAGACAGGATCCTCTCTCCTCCCTCAGACAGGTCTGGTACAGGGGATCCCTGGTGGATGCTATGGTGGTTGCAGCTGCCACCAAGAGAGAACTAGCACAGGAAAGTTCTTCGGTCCCCTAGGGGATCAATTTGGGAAGCAAGTTTTTTCTTCGGTGACATTTTCTATTCGAGCTCTGAATTATTTGGCACACGTCATACGACTTCAAGACCTAGTCACCAAGTTCGCTGTGTCGCCCCCATAGTCTTTGTCGCCAGAGGACAAGTGGATGTTCTCTGCGAAAATGTCGAGACTAAATTCTGTTTCGAACACGTCCCATGTGTCGTCTTTCCCATGCCACGGAAAGAACTGCTAGGGCAGCTGGGACTGGCGCAGTTATGAGGCGACGTGCTTGGCTCAGACTGTCAATTTGTGGACCCCTTCAAGGCGTCCTTCACAAATGCTCCCTTTGGTGGTTCTTCCCTGTTTGGGAAGACAGTACGTGGCACCCTGGTCCAGAGCGAGAAGGACGGGAAGACTACGTCTGCCATCTGAGTCCACTTCTCTAGCCCTCAAAGATCTTTTTTCAAGGAATCGGAGAGGGCAAAAGAAGATATGGTTCCGAAAAAATCTGTTTTCCCTGGACTCTCAGGACAACTCGTCCCCTAGAGGCAGAGGGGGGGGGGGCGATCAACTTTGGGTCTAGGGAGACCTTCTCACACAGACCCACGCAGCAACCCTGAGGGGTTGCCCGACTGTTCTACTCCTGAGTCAGCCGGGAGAAGATTGTCATTGCACCTAACGGCTTGGGAATCCATTACGGCGGACCATTGGGTGCTCCAAATAATATCCAGAGGCTACTTCATCCTGTTCGTTGCCCCACTTGTCCAACCAAAGCGCCTGTCGGATGTTCCTCCCACTCAAAGGGAGGCAGCAGCACAAGAAATTTCAAAGCTGCTTCGCCATCGAACCAGCCCCCCCCCCCCCCCCCGATCAGTCCAGATTAGGCTTTTACTCCAGGTTCTTTTTAGTGCCAAAAAAGACGTAGCGGCTCACCTGAGGCTTCAGGGAATTCAGGTGTTTTCTTACCTAGACGATTGGCTCCTCGCTGCTGCCACCAAGTGTCTTCTTTGCATGGCCAGAGACTCCATCTTGCAGTCAGCCTAGGGATTACCATCAGCATCTCCAAGTCCCGCTTGAACCCGGCATGGACCTTGGAATTTGTAGGGGCATGACTGGACACACTACAATTGAAAGCCTTTCTCACTCTAGACAGGGTCCAGAGCCTACGGGCCCATGCGTCAGTGATCCTTAGCCCCAGGCTGCCAATGGTGAGCGATGTTCTCAGAGCCCTAGGCTCCATGGCCGCAGCAATTTCAATCCTTCCTGTGCGCGTCTTCACATGCGGGTGCTTCAGTGGACCCTGGCAGTACAGTGGTCTTGGCTAGACCTCCCCGTGGGCTATCCACTTCGAATCGGCAGAGCCTGCAAGATGTCTGTCTGTCTTCTAGTGGCTCCAATCGCTGGAAATCTTGGCAGGTCGACCCTTCATAGCACCCACAGCCCAAGCCACAGTGACCACGGCTGCCTCCTGGCTCAGGTGGGGGGGCACTATTTGGGGGGGGGGGCGGTCCAAGGCATGTGGTCCCAGACCAAGAGCAGATTGCATATCAATGTTCTGGAGATGAGGTCAGTGCTTTTAGCATTGCAAGCCTTTCACACTGTTCTTCCCCCAGGGACGATTGCAGTTCAGTCAGACATGTCTGTTGTCTGGTACATCAACAAACAAGAGGGAACCAGATCTTACCCTGTCTGACACGAGGCTATGAGTGTGGGAGTGGGCGATCTCCACCAGTCCATTTCTGATTGCAACGCACATCCCGGGACGCTCCAACATTTTTGTGGACAGACTGAGTCGGGCTATTCTATTGCCATACGAGTGGTCTCCTGAAGCAATCGATAGCGGAGGAGATCTTCCTTGCGTGGGGTCAGCCTTGCTGTGATATTTTCTGAAAGGCACCTTTCTTTTACGCCCTCTGGTTAAGTATTCAGTCCCTTCTTGGGACCTTACCCTAGTTCTGCAGGCGTTGTTGCTCCCCCTTCGAACCAGCAGCGTCAGTAATTTGAAATTTTTATCCTGGAAGACAGCTTCCCTAGTGGCCATTACTTTGGCCAGGAGAGTTTCTGAGATCCAAGCTTTGTCTGCTGTGCCCCCTTACTTGAGCTTTCATAAAGATAGGGTTTCTTTCCGCACAAACCCTTCCTTCTTACGAAAGTTGTCTCAGTCATATATTAATCAGACTATTAACCTGCCTATTTTCTTTCCAAATTTTCAGAACAAGGGTGAATATAAAGTGCATTTGCTAGATGTTCATAGACAGCTTTGTTTCTATTTACATAGGACTAAACCCTTTCGTAAGTCTGACCAGTTATTCATGTCCTTTTCTAGACCCTTTTTGGGCAAAGCCATATCCAAGGTCATTCTTAGCTAGATGGATTACACAATGTATATTGCAAGTCTATAAGGACAAAGGTCTGTCCTTGCCTGGTCCTGTTAAAGCTCATTCTACCAGACCTATGGCAACTTCTGCTGCTTTTTGGTCTAGGGCTTCACTGGATGATATCTGTGCAGCAGCGACCTGGGCAACGTCACATACATTTATTTCTCATAAGTTGGATTTGATCTCTAGAGGGAGGACATCTTTTGGCTCTGCGGTGCTCAGGAATATCCTTCCATGAGGTCCTCTCGGGTGTTTTTGATATCTGGGGACTCTCCCACAGGTTGCAGATAAATTAAGTTTAACTACTTCAGATAAAGAAGTTATGTACTCACCATAATGTTCCATCTGAGTAGATGTCCTTCATGGATGCATCTGCAGTCATAACAAATGGGTTGTCCTGTCATCAGGCAGCCCTTCGGTCGGCCGGATTCCAAAGTCTGGGTCCGGCTTCGGCTGATGTCGCACTTCACCCGACGTCATCTCTGCTGGTCTTCGGGTATAAAGACATCAGCCGACGCCATTTTCCTCAGTCTTTCTTGCCGCGTGGCGCCCGAAGCAGAAGCTGTTCGCAAGTGCCGGTCGGTCAGATCCAGAGATTACTACTACCGAATACTACGTCGAAGACTTCTAAAAAGCTAAGTACCCCGTTGGGGACTCTTTCTTGCCTCAGCCGATGTCAGAAAAAGTCAATAAATGTTTAACTTGTGGGAAACAAATATCTCATAAAGGTTTCCACTCTTACTGTCTGCCTTGCTTAGGCCCAGACCACGACGTAGCAGCCTGTTCGGCCTGTGCTTCCTTCAACCGACGAACGCTTAGGCGTCGGTCGGAGTTTGCTGAACAGTTTTTCGGCTCAGATTTTGCGTACATTATGCCGTCGGATCCTCCGACTACCCAAATTGTTAAAAAACGCAAAGAAAAAGACCGACACTCGTGGTCCGCAGTTTCGGCCGAAACCACGGTTAAGCAAGCCGCGAGTGTCTCTGTTTCGGCCGAAACCGAGAAAACCGGTCAATCTTCAGCCGAATCCATGACTACTACTGAGGCTCCTGCTACCTTAGTTGAATCGGCCTCAGAAATTTTGCCTACAACTGTGGTTCCTAGTGATTTATCAGACACCATCCCTTTGAATGTCTCTACCCCAGCACGTGGTGCTGCTAGGCCTCCTGCAGCCATGTCTATTAAGGCCTTTGCCAGGGCTAAAGCAGCCAAATCTGTTAAATCAGTGCCTGTTAAGCCCCCCTCACACAGGCCCACTTCAAGTTCACAAATGCTTACTCTGGCAGAAGATTTAATATCCTTAATTAGGGGATCCCAATCTCACCCAGACAGGGCCTCTCAGCCCCCAGAAAAGAGACCTAGAGCAGAGCCCCCCAAGCCAGTGTCCTCTGATTCTGCGGATGACTCGGACATTACAGACCAGCCAGAGGCTCCTTTTTCTACTTATGAAGATTCCGATGCTGAAGAATCCATTCCAGCTGCCTCTCCACCAGAGGAATTTTCCTTTGGGGAAACCTTACATGCCATGAGAGAACAATTCCAATGGCAGGGACAAGATTTCTCAGATTCAAGAAAAAGGCTTGGGACTTTTCTGCACTTACCACAACATAGGCCCTTAGCTATACCTCCTGTGCTGCCTGTTGTGGATGATGCATTTAATGATGTTTGCACTGCTCCTGATTCTTTACCTCCAGCCCCTGCCAAACCAGATAGATTTTACAGGGTGCCAGACACTCATCACCACCTATACAAGGCCCCACTTGCAGATCCCGAAACTATATCCCAGGGGCCTAAGGCAGTAGCCTCGACCACAGCAAAAAACCCTATTCCTTCTGAAAGGGAATCCAGGTCCTTAGAGAGATGGGGGAAAAAAGTTTACACCTCTGCTACTCTCTCAGCTAGAGCTTTAAACTGTCAGTTTCATATGATCCAATACTAAGAGTTTATGCTTGATCAGTTAACTAAAAAACTGTCCTCTGATGAATCCTTAGATAAGAAATATGTGGTGAATAACATCCAACAGGTTAGTAACCATTCCTTAAAATGTGGCTATGATGCACTGGAGGCTTCATTTAGATCAGCCATGACTGGCACAGTGATAAGAAGGCATGCATGGTTGAAAGAACAGGTCTTACCGGATCATGTTAAAGCAAAGCTGTTAGATGCTCCTATGGATAAGGCCAGTCTATTTGGTACACCTGCCCAGCAAGTAATGAAGAAAATGGAAGAAAAGGCAAAATCTGTACAAACAGTTAAAGATTTCTTACAGGTTCAGCCCCCAAGGTTTAGCAGGAACTGGCCTGCCAAAAATTGGTCCTTTCCAGACTCCACAAAATCCCAAAGGGGCAGGAATAGATGCTCTAGAGGCAGAAATCAATCCAGAGGAGGTGCCTACAGAGGACGACAGTGGCAAGGCAATAACCGAGGCACAGACACAACCACTGCCACTGCAACAGGACAATCACAGTGACTTGGCTCTGACACCGCCTACCAGGGAGCAAATGGCAGCACCTTTAGGCAGAAAGTTAGCCTTATTTTCGAAAAATTGGCACTATATCACAAAAGACAAGTGGATTTTGCAAACCATAGACCAAGGCTACCGGTTCCACTTCCACACCTTACCAGTAAAAAGAGGAATGCCAAACCTACCTCCAAATCAAAAAATAGAAGCTCTACAGCAGATAGCGAAATTAACAAGGATGAGAGCTGTGGAAAGAGTACCAATAACCGAACAGGGCAAAGTATTCTACTCCAGACTTTTCCTAGTACCAAGAAAAGAGAAAAGTTGGAGACCTATTCTCGACCTGTCCGTCTTAAACACATACATCATTGTCCCAAAATTCAAAATGCTGACCCTACAGCAACTTCTTCCCATGCTGGGCAAGGAGTGTTGGCTGGTAACTCTAGATCTCAAGGAGGTATACCTGCACGTCCCCATTCGACCAAATTGCAGAAGATACCTCAGATTTCTTGCAGGATCAGAGCATTATCAATTCTCAGCATTGCCCTTTGGCTTATCTACTGCCCAGAGTATTCACAAAATGCCTGGCATCAGTAATCGCTCACTGCAGACTACAGGGAATCCAAATTTATCCATACCTGGACGACTGCCTGTTACAAGCGGACAACAAAAGCAAGCTGACAACAGATTTACAAAGGGTCATTTACTTGCTACAAGCCCTGGGATACACAGTCAATTTACAAAAGTCAAGGCTGATACCATCCCAAACAAGAACATTCTTGGGCGCGGAATTGGACACAGTAAAACAAATGGCATTCCTAACTGCAGAAAAACAAAAAGAACTCCCTCTTTACTTCTTGGCATTAACAAAGCAGAACAAACTAACAGCAAGAAAGGTTCTGCAGGCCTTGGGCTTCATGGCATCATGCATAATCTTGGTCCCACATGCCAGACTGCATATGAGAAAGCTACAGTGGTACCTAAAGAATTTATGGTCTCAGCACAGGCACAGCTTAGAAACAGAAATCCCACTAATCCCATGCCTAAAACAGGAGTTCCTATGGTGGGCTCAAGCATGCCAGTCAAACCCAGGCTTACCCTTCCACAACTTTCGAGCAAGCCAAACAATCACAATGGACGCCTCAGACCTAGGATGGGGGGCGCACATGCTGGACAAATGCATACAAGGATTGTGGACTCAAGACCAGCTGCACCTGCACATAAACCAAAAAGAAATGCTGGCAGTAAAACTGGCAATCCAAAAATTCAGACCATTCCTCAAAGAAGGCCATTTGATGATAAGGACAGACAACACCACAGTCATGTGGTACATCAACAAACAGGGAGGCACTCATTCATACCCCCTATGCAGAATGACTTTGGACCTTTGGAATCTGGCTCTCAGCTACAACATCCAGTTACAGGCAATATTTGTGCCGGGAAAAGAGAACGCCCTAGCAGACATGTTAAGCAGAACCACCTCGGATGCTCATGAATGGATGCTAAACCCGGACATCTTCAAGGCCATCACAAAGAAATGGGGAATGCCACAAATAGATCTCTTCGCATCCCCACTCAATCACCAGCTCAAAAAATTCTGCACAAGTACATTCCACCCACTTGCATGGAAGGTGGACTCTCTATCCTTCAGCTGGAAAGGCCTGACAGCATATGCATTTCCACCTCTTCCCTTGATGCACAAGGTACTACTGAAAATCAAAGAGGAACGTCCAAGGATAATCCTGATAGCTCCGAATTGGCCAAGACAACACTGGTACCCATTGCTGAGGAGCATGTCTCAGGAGAGAATGTGGTCAATACCCCTGATGCCTTTGATGTTAACTCAGAACAACTACAACATCATGCATCCAAACCTAAAAACCTTGCAACTGGCTGCCTGGAACATCACATAGCAGCAACTAACCCAGACCTTTCCCAAAGGGTTAAAGACATTATCCTTGAAGCCCGCAGGCCTTCAACAAGAAGGAACTATGCAGGAAAATGGAAAAGGTTTGTCATTTGGAGTACTGAAAGAGGAAAAGATGTGTCTAACATAGATATTGCTAACATTCTGGAGTACTTGGCAGAGCTTCTACATACAGGCCTGTCCTATTCCTCCAAGATACATGCATCAGCTATTTCAGCAGAATACAACTTCGATCCACCTGTCTCTTCGCATCCTCTACTCAGGCAGTTCCTCAGAGGGATCAAGAATGTAAAACCTCCTAGGAAACCACCATTACCAGCATGGGACTTGAACTTTGTGCTAGAAAAGTTGACACTCCCTCCGTTTGAACCAGCAGCAACAGCAGATCTGCAACACCTGTCATGGAAAACTGCTTTCCTACTGGCAATTACCTCAGCAAGGAGGGTTTCGGAACTACAGGCCTTAATGGCAGTGCAACCCTTCCTAATCTTCCATCAAGATAGGGTGTCCATGAGAACTAATCCTACATTTATGCCTAAGGTGGTATCCAGAGTGTCTTTAAACCATGCAATCCACCTACCTACCTTCTTTCCCAATCCACAGAACAGGGGGGAAAGACTGCTGCATACCTTGGATGTACATAGGCAGTTACGCTACTACCTGGACAGAACCAAAAGTAACAGAAAAACTGACCAGCTTTTAGTAGCATATGCAACAGGAAGGGAAGGAAAAGCAATTTCCAAACAGACAATCTCCAAATGGATAGGAAATTGCATAAGATTCTGTTACTCCTACCATGGAAAACCAATTCCACAGAACATAAGACCTCATTCTACAAGGGCTACAGCCACTACCACAGCTTTCTTACGAGGAGTGGCAACCAAGGACATTATTGAGGCGGCTACTTGGACCTCCGTGCATACATTTGCCAAGCATTATAATTTACCTCTATACTCTAGATCCCGAGCAGGGTTTGCCACTGCTGTACTGCAAGGGATCCTAACTACACCATAATTTTTCTTCCTCCACCCCTAGTTTGGCATTGGTATTCTACCCATTTGTTATGACTGCAGATGCATCCATGAAGGACATAGTACAGTTTTGTACCTACCATAAATGTAGATGTCCGAACTGGATAGCATCTGCAGTCAGGATTACCCACCCTCCTTCCCCTCTGTGGTACTCCTAGGGTATTTACCCTCCTAATAGCTAGCTGGGGGGGGAGTCTCTTATGGTGTATTTGTTTGTATATATGTACATACATGCTTATTTTTGTGTTTGCCTTCTACTTTTTTGGAAACATTGGCATTTATCCAAAATTTAGCCTTCCAAGAGGGCAACTGGCATCTGGGGCAAGAAACACTGAGGAAAATGGTGTCGGCTGATGCCTTTATACCCGAAGACCAGCAGAGATGACGTCGGGTGAAGTGCGACATCAGCCGAAGCCGGACCCAGACTTTGGAATCCGGCCGACCGAAGGGCTGCCTGACGACAGGACAACCCATTTGTTATGACTGCAGATGCTATCCAGTTCGGACATCTACATTTATGGTAGGTACAAAACTGTACTTAATACTTCATTTTCTGCAACCGTCCCGCCCTCCTTCCCCCCCCCCCCCCAAACCTGTTCTAGGTCAGTGCTGTTATGGAGTTGCTGATAGTTTGGATAGTGACAAACTATCTGAGGGGAGGGTACGAGATGTGAGGGATTATGGGTAAGGGGAGGAGCTTGGAGCAGATGCTTGAAAAATGTTGCCGGCTTGGATCCGATATGGGTCTGAATACCCACAGGTTGCAGAAAATGAAGTATAACTACTCGGATGGAACGTTATGGTGAGTACATAACTTGTCTTCCAGTAGGGCACACTGTGGATACATCTTTAAGCACAAGCAAGCACTTGATCTTTTCAACACACAAGTCGGTACAAACCTAGTTTGATATACACATGATATACCGTTCTAATACATTTGTAACACAAGCATCTTACACCAATCATTTTGATATTCACCAAAGACATATAATTTATTTACAAAATTCCGGCTAGCTATGCTGGCAGTACCTCCTTTGTACTCAAACAAAACTGCTATGCACATGGGTTCTGCACGACCGGGAGAGCTCAAGTAACAAACACAAATGGCCAGCAGTAAAAGTAATTCAGAGCATAAATGAAAGCACCCAAAACGAGTGTAAGACGGAAAACTTTTTAATAAACACAGACCGGTTTCGGCACACCAGTGCCTTCTTCAATGTGGGAAAAATAGACATACAAATGCCTGTGAAACTTCCCAGCTTGTTGGCTGTTGGTGAAGCACCCTCCAAGAGGCAAAAACACAGAGAGAAGAAGGGAGCCACTTTTGAGATTTTAAGTATTTTTTCTCTGTTTATTTGCTAAGTTTTTCTGCATAGCTGCCTAGCTTGAGCATTTGCTGGCTTGTTAAACTTGATTTCTGTATTCGTAGCTGTATTTAGAGCACAACCAAAAGTGGTTTGCTGAATTTCCCGTTTGCACTTAATTTTAAATCGTTATTTTCTTAAAACTTGCATATTTTCTGTCCTTGACCTAGCACTCTTGTGTGGGGTCATTTACTGCACTGTTGTAACTTGATATTACTTGTGAACCTCTGCTATCTCTGAAAAAAAAAAAACAAAAAAAAAAATCTTGCTTTTTTCCCACTTTTCTGAGAGTTAAAAAAGTTCAGTTACAGGCTTGCTGTTCCTGAACTATTTGAAAGTTTCTGAGAGGCCATTTTTGCTTGGGCTAAAGGAAAGTCTCTCTGTTGATCAGTGGCAGTGAATAACATTGAGCAGCTTCCCTGCCCCCCGTAGAGGTGGTTACTGATTTGAAACTGTAGTTTTATTGTCCGTTTTGGGTCTATTCCTGCTTCTTTCCAGCCCCTGCTATCAAGCACGCTTTAACGTGCTTTAGCGCGGAGTTGCCACTAGAGCAGCATTGGGCAGCGCCGGTTAAACAAGGTTAAACTCTTTCTGGCTCCAGAAAGTCTGTTCTTCAATTTTTCCATTAGAACTGCTCTGTTAGGAACCTAAACAGTTTACACCTTCACTAAAAAGTGCAGCACTTGTTCCAAATAGCTTTTTCTTCTCAAAAAGCTCAGCACTTATCTTATAAGCATATCCCTTGTCTTATAAGCATTCTCTTTGCAGGTCAAGCACTCCTATATTATACAAATCTCTCACTAGCAAAACCCCCCAGGAGTGCCCACTTCCCTGCTAAGCCCACTACTTTTCTGTCTCATACCAACTCATAAATCTTTCTAGCATGTCGAAGGGTCAGATGCTGGCGTCATCTCCTGCCCAGTTGGTGAATCTGGGAATTCTGAGACAATGCTACAATTGCCTCATGTACACGGACAACCCTCTCCTCCTCCCATGTAACACTAACACTTGCGAGAGATGCAGCTATTTAGCCAAACTGGAGGCTGAGCTCTCTCAACTCAGGACTGGCAAGATCAGGCAGGAGGAGAAGGCAACTACACACACCACAATACCAGTCTCACATAACTCAAACACACCACTGAATCAAACACATAAACACACTAAGACATCCTCGGAGGCTCTGAGTAAAAATTTACCTAAACAGCAGAGGCCTCCAAAGCAGACACCCAAGCAACTGCAAACTCAATACACCACACAAACAACACATAAACAACAAAATCAGTGTGCAAAGCAGTCACTGCCCTTAAGGCCAAATACAACACCAAACATACTTGTTATAGGTGACTCCATAGTCAGACACACTGACGTCCCACTCACCAGGCTGAACAAGGCGAAGGTCACGGTAAGCTGCCTATCGGGCGCTAGAATCAGTCACATAACACAAGCACTCAGGTCACTCCATGGCAAGTACAAGTATTGTCCATGCTGGTGTGAACGACCTGAGACGTACCTCCATGGACTACATGAAAAGAGACATAGAGGAGCTCTCTGATTATGTAGCCCAGGCAGGTATGACCCTGACCCTGAGCAGTATCCTTCTTTCACCAAGAATGATGCCACAATATAGTGACAAGATGATCAGCTTTAACAATTGGCTTAATTTCTGGTGTCATTCAAAGGGGATCCAGTGCCTGTCTACCTGGGATGACATGCTCGACAAGCCACGCTGCTTCGCAAGGGACGGCTTGCACCTGTCACCCCTGGGATTCCGGATATTGGCTAAGGCTCTTGCCACCCCCATAGTGCCTTTTTTTAGGCAAGGCTCAAATTCTAAACCTACCACCCTAGAAAACAAAAACGTGAAGAAACTAAGGGTAATACAGTCCATACAGCCTACCTTGACCTTGCAAAAGCTTTCGACACAATACCCCACTCTGGTATTGTAGAGAAACTTACCAGCTTAAATGTAAACCCATATGTCACAAGATGGGTTGCAAACTGGCTAAAGGACAGAACCCACAGGATTAGAGTTGCTGGAGCCATGTCAGACTCCAAGCCGGTTACAAGTGGAGTCCCACAGGGCTCAGTCCTTGGCCCCCTATTGTTCGGAATCTACTTCTCAGAAGTACAGGCAAACATAGGAGGACTATGGCTGACAAAGTTTGCGGATGACTGCAAACTGGGTGCCATAGTGGATAGTACATCGGACACAGACATCCTTCAGAGGAGTCTCACGGAAACTGATAGCTGGTGCCAGAGCCATGGCCTGAAGTTAAACGCAAAAAAGTGTGTAGTCCTACCATTCGGGAAAAACAAGGTAACCCCAAGCTACCATATAGGTGGCAACCCACTAAGCACAGAAGAGGTTATCAGGGACCTGGGGACCCAGGTTGACAGTGGCCTCTCGTTTGACGCTCACGTTGCTAAAGTGGTTCGAAAGACCTTCTACATTGCCCACCTGATCATGAAGGGATTCACATCCAGATCAAGTGAGGTCATTGTTCCCCTGTACTCTTCACTTATCATACCAATGATCGAGTACAATGCCCCATTCGGGATGTATCTCACCTGACACCTGCAGCAATTGGAGAGACCCCAAAAGTTCCTCACCAAAAGGATAAAGGGACTCCAAAACCTGTCATATGCTGCCAGACTGAAGAAACTCCAACTCTATTCAGTTGCATACCGTCTGCTCAGAGATGACCTGTGCCTGACATACAAGGCCATGACCAACCCGGAATTAATGGACATGCTCCACCTCAAAAAATCCAAATCCACCAAAACCACTAGAGCAAGAGACTTAAACCTTAGCACGAATATAAATAGGACGTGCTGGAGGGATAGATTTATCACCCAGAGACTCCCCATGCTGTGGAATAAAATCCCAGTCCATGTGAGACAGAGCACCTCGCTGGCTCTGTTCGAGAAATCTTGACCGGTGGATGGGAGATCGTAGGTTTACCCCGGGAATCATCTCTGTGTCACTACTGGACAGAGGCACAACAAACTAATGGGCACATTATTTCTAACATAAGGGGCGGCGTAAGCCACATAACTTTGGGCTAGGCTTATAAATGCCCTAGGGCAGTTAGCCTAGTATAAACCTATGAACCTATATTTAAATATAACCTCCACCAATAGGAACCTTGGTATGTTCCTACAAACTGATGCATAAACATAAACTCATAAATAATGTAAAAATAAAAAATATAAATAAAAAATAAATTATAAATTATGAATATATATAATATGAAGGTAATATAGTTGGCTACTAAATATAATGATCTAAACCAGGGTAAAGTAAGTTTGGCTAAAGTCCATAAGCCAACCAAATATTAACAAATTGTGGAACCGATGCACCAAGAATAAATTTCACCCATAAGTCCAACAAATGTAATTGAATATGAATAGTCTTCAAATATATAATGTTATTCATACATATAAAGGCACAATTTGGAACCAAATTCAAAAATCCTAAGGCTGATAATGACCAAAAACCTAAGAAAGCATCATGACATGCCCTTATTCATAAAAAAATATAATTATAAGTGGTCATTCAGACCTGGTGGAAATAACGCACCCAACGTGATGATCCAATATCTCTCCTTATGATTTAATATAGTATGCCATCCTTGGGAATTTATTTCTATCCCCAATTATCCTGTCGATGACCATAAACGAAAACTGTGCATGCTGATTGAGTACATGACGATAAAGAGCATTGGTATCTTTCCTGTTCTTGATGTCACTTCGGTGTTCATTAATGCGAGTTCTGAGTGGTCTCTAAGTTTGGCCTACATAAAAGGCTGAACAATGTCAACTAGCCAAGTAGACCACCCAGTTGCTACTACAGTTACCAAAGGTTTTGCAATCAAATACTTTACTGGTATTACGGCTGGAGAATTGTTTCGATTTATTGATCTGTTTACATGAACTGCAATGGCCACAGGGAAACGTACCCAATAATTCATCCCCAGAAATTAACAGTTTATAAATTGCTCCCCCACTTTCAGTATGTTTGAAATGAGAAAACAGCGACCCAAGGGTTTTACCTCTACGGTAGGAGAACTGACAGGCTGGACCCAAGATGGTTCTTAAATAAATAATCATTAGCCAAAAGGATATTCTAATGTCTATTTATAGTGCCCCTAATGGCATTAAAATTCCTGCCATAAGAGGTAACAAAACCTAACCGTATGCTCAGAAACATCCCCAACCCGTGTCCTATATTATAGTAGGGTGTTCCTGTCCATTTGGTTGGACCAGTCCCATGCCCGAGAAATGTCCTGATGTCTGTATCCTCTCTGTACAAATCTCTGAAATAAATCTAAACCAGCCCTGTCATAATCCAGTTGAGTAGAACTGAGGTGTTTGATGTGCATAAATTGAGATTTAGGAATATTTTGGATGGTGTGGTGTGGATGCATGCTGGAAGCATGTAGTAGAGTATTATATTGAGGATTTTTACAAAATACTCTGGTACTTAGGGTATGATCAATATTTCTAGAAACGGTAACATCCAAAAAATTGATAGACTCTAAATTAAAAGTTACCGTAAACTCAATACCACAAATATTGTGGTTAAGGTAATCTACAAATTCTTGTAGATATCCAGCATCTGCACGCCACACCATCCAACAATCATCTAAGTATCTGCGCCATATGTCAATTTCTACTAAATAGATGTTATGTGACTGGTCATAAATCATGCATTCCTCAAAAAATGCCATGAATAAATCGGCATAAATGGGAGCAAAGGATGCCCCCATAGCCGTACCCTGGCGCTGCCAGTAGCCTTGTCCCTGGAAATAGAAGACATTTTTTTTCAAAACATGTTCAGTCATACAAATGAGCAACGTATTAAACCCCGGTAGATATAAATCTGCTCTATCCAACCAATACTGTAATGCTTGTAGTCCCGCCCAATGCGGAATGCTGGTATATAATGCTTTGACATCCAAAGAACACACAGGTGTCCTAGGGCTCGTTGTACCACTGATAGTACCCATCCCATTTTGCATATTTTTGAGAACGTCTGTGAATTGGACCCAAGACAATTTTTTGAAAATGTTAAGTGGTTTGACCATTAGAGCAATACCTCACGTGACCAAAGGTTAGCCTTAAAAAACATGTGCAGGCTCCCTATCAGGGTTATCAAACCAGACAAGGGTGGGGGTTTAGTCATCCTAGATGAGGATGACTACACCGAAAGGATGTTAATTGTCCTGAACTCTCCCGCCTATGAAATTTCATCTCTGAATGAGATGACAGGGCAATACAACAGGATTAAAGGGTATTTTAGGGATTTGTTTATTGAAGGTAGGATTGACATCGATACTTTCAACTTTATTAATATTTCCTTCCCAAGGGTTCCAGTTATGTTTGGGATCCCTAAAATTCACAAAAACCTGGCTGATCCACCTATGCATGCCCTAGTTGACGGGAGATGTTCCATTACCCACCCTTGTGCAAGAGTTGTTGATTGTATCATTTCTAAATACCTTGGTTCGATACCCCAAATTTGTAAAGACTCTTGGTCCTTCTTGAAGTCCATTAATGACATTCCATTTGACCCGTCTCTTAATTTTTTAACTATTGATGTGATCGATCTTTACACCTCTATCCCACATCAAGAGGCAGTTGAATGGGTTGAGTCAATGCTTCTGAGTTTAAAGGCCCCTAAGGATGAGATAGCTGTTACACTTCTTTTGGACATTATACTGTCCTCTAACTTTTTCATGTTAAATTGACCAAAGACCCTGATAACAATGTATTTCTGTCTAGTATTTTTAGAAAGCAAACTTACTGTAACAGCTTTTTGCATTTTTCCAGCAACCACCCCTGGAAACAAAAGAAATCGATTGTTAAAGGGCAGCTGGTTAGAGCTGTACGTATGTGCAGCACAAGTGTGGCTTTTGAACACGAGTGTTCTACTTTGAAAGACATGTTCCTCAATAGGGGTTATCCTATGGAGTTGATAGATAATTTAATTGAAGAGGTCTCTTTGAAAAGAGACAATGGGTTTTATCAACCTTTCCTTCAGAGTAGTAAACAGACTATTATTGCCACCCTAGGGCCTCCTTCTGGCACTCCCCTTCTTTTAGAACCTGATTTTGCCCAACATGATATTGTTGGTCCCTTGTCTTTGCATCAATCACTTAACTGTGATTATAAGACCAGCTTGATCATTACTCATAATAAACATGTTGAATGGCATATGTTCCATTGTTAAGAAGAACTGGCATTTCATTCAAAACAGTGCCCTTTTATCAAATATTTTGGGTCTACATCCTTCCTTTGTGTTTAAGAGGGGTAGTAATCTAAAAGAACTTCTACAGACAGTGGAACCTTTGCACCCTTTATCAAGACAAACTGGGACATTCACTTGTGGTTCTTGCAATTGGTGTAGCCTATTGAAGGTCGGGAGTTCATTTACTATTAAAGGCAAGAAGTACACTATAAAACATAAAATTAGTTGTATAACCAAATCAGTGATCTATGTTGCCTTATGTGACTGTTGCCAAGCATTTTATGTTGGTAAAACGGACCGTAGATTACGGGACCGTATTTACCAGCATAATTATGCTATAAAGAACAAAAAAAGTGACAATGCCCTTTCGAAACACATTTTAAACCATGCTGGGCATAGCTTCAATTTTATGGGCATCGACCTTGTTAGAGTGGGTATCAGGGGGGGTCCTCAGTCCCTTTTACTTGAAACAAGAGAATTGGAATGGCAACTTTTATTAGATGCTTTCTCCGTCCCTGGGCTGAACGAAGCTTGTAATATTTCTGTCATTCTAAAATATAAAAGCTATCTGAGGTAGCAATGTGTGTCCTCCTAGGAGTAGCTTTTGTATGAAATTAAATTTCTATCCTTTTAGTAAGGTTTATTTAGGCATTGAGTTATAAATAACATTCTAAAATTCCCTCATCATATCTTATGAATGTATTGTTGTTAGGATGCTTTTTTAAACATTTTATTTTAGGGAATGTAGTATAATATTTTTTCTGCACACATATACTTGGTATTTTATCATTAGAATACAGGATAATATTTTAAACTGGTTGTATGTAAATTTGTTCAAACAAACAAATAATTGCTTTTTAAGCAAATAATTAATTGATTTGTTTAATGTTGCCAAGGAAATGACATGAAGTTTTTATATTGAGTTCATTTGGCGCTTTCTTTTCTTGTCTGATGAAGCTTCTGCGTTAGCAGAGGCGAAAACGTTATTTCATTAAAGTACGTTTATGTGGATTATATTTTTTTGGGCTCTGTGAGGTGTTCCTTTACTCGTTTACGCTACTTTGGTTACCAGTTAATAATAATGTTTGGTTAGCTTATGGACTTTAGCCATACTTACTTTACCCTGGTTTAGATCATTATATTTAGTAGCCAACTATATTACCTTCATATTATATGTATTCATAATTTATCATTTATTATTTATTTATATTTTTTTAGTTTTACATTATTTATGAGTTTGTTTATGCATCCGTTTGTAGGAACATACCAAGGTTCCTATTGGTGGAGGTTATATTTAAATATGGATGTTTCACAGGCGGTCTATTTTTCCCACACTGAAGAAGGCACTGGTGTGCCGAAACCGGTTTGTGTTTATTAAAGTTTTCCATCTTGCACTTGTTTTGGGTGTTTTCATTTATACTCTGAATTACTTTTACTGCTGGCCATTTGTGTTTAGTACCTCCTTTGTCACAGAGTTGACAATGGAATTTCTTTGTTGATGGGTGTTGGTAGGAAGGCTAGGTAACATGCGAGTCATCTTGTTTGAGAGTGGAATCTTCAAAATGTAACATGCAAGTCATCCTGTTTGAAGAGTGGGTTTTTAAAACTATAGATACTTTGGGCAAGATGTGAGTGAAACGTCTGGTACCAAGAAAGTCACCTTAAGAGCAGAGCAAAGCTTGGCAACTGTACCTTAACAACATATATGTGAAGAACTCCTAAGTATGATCAAAGTTATGGTGGCTTCCAAAAAGATAATTGCTAGAAAATGGAAATCTAAGTCTAAACCAACTGTACCAGAAGTAGTGAATATAGTAACAGAGAAAACAACTGGAAATGGGACCTTTTATAAAAGAATAGGCGCAAACTGCATAGAAAAAAAAATAGGAATTGTGGGAACAATACATGCAGAATAATGTTTTGTAGGAGGAATAAGGTTTTAAAAGAAGGCAGGCAGGATTTGAATGAGCTGTGTAATGTTTGACTGGGTAGATTGTAAGTGATGTATAATTGCAATTACAAATATGCCAGCATCGTTTATTTTTATATGTGATAACTTAATAAAGATGTGTCTTGTGTCAAAAAAAAAATAGAACAGTTGTGTAGAAAAATGGTTTGTAGGAGAATGTTTAGACTAAATGATATATAACCGATTAATGATGTATAAGGTTTGTAAATGTAAACTTGATAATATAGTTTGATTGCTTTCATCTAAACTTAAGTTTGCCTGTATCACAAATGATAATTGTATAAAGGTGTTTTAAAAAGTAGGGTCATATTTTTTTTTTTCCTGTAGTGCGCAAATGTTTAGATGCTCCACATACTACCAGCTATAGGGGGGAAAATGTAGGAACTTTGTTTAACATTGCATACATGGAAGTCTCTCTTAGGATCCTAAGGGCTTTTAAAAGCTGTTGGGCACTTTATGTTAGCTAGACGTTTTCTATAAACACGTGGCAGAGTGCTTTTAAAAATGTTCTACGTTCTCCTCACTGGTTTATGGTAGCTGGTACTGGTTGCTATTATGCTGTTGTGTGAGACTAGCGCTTAGCTTATTTTGCACTTTTATTTTGTCAGTGTGCTTAATCAACTTGTGTTTTTCCTGGTTAGAGGAGATATCCTCTCTCTATTTTTGCAGCCTAGGTTGGATTAGTGTTGTTGCTGGTGCATGAGCAGAGAGTAAAACTCATCAGTCAAATATTACATAATTTTTTTTTTTCCTGCCCCCCCCCCCTGATCATTATTCTGCATGTATTGTCCCACAATTTCCATTTATTTCTATATAATTGAATATTTAGTACTTCAGATATGGTTTATTTAGACTTTGATTTCTATTTTCTAGTAATTGTTTTTTTTATTTTTTGGCAGCCAACAGAATTAAACAGGGGCATGTTATGTCTAGGCTTAAATCCTGTGTCCCAGCTCAAAAGAATCATTTCATTAGTTACAGCCATTTGCTCACCCAATACTTATGATAGTCTACTTTATAGGGAACTTTTAAAAGTCTGCCAACTTGTTACACTCCCAAAATGTATGTTTCTACTTTCTGCTTCCCCATCACACCGTCAACATTTGAAAGAATTTCTTTTCTGGTAGATAGCAAAGTCTGCTTGACGTATGAAAATACCTATGCATTCACTTTCAATCAAGAACCCTAAACCTTCTGGACTTTGTATAGTTGGAAGTCATACTCATTTCTCCCTTGTTAATTGCTTTTCCAGTCTCTCTTCCCAAACTTTTCTAACTTCCTCTGATTTTTATAGCTATGTAGTATTTTATATGCGATACTAATTATTCCTATTTTTTTTTTTTTTTAAAAACGTTTTTGTTCTAGGCTCACCTAAAAAAGCTCTACCAGAGCAGGTCTTTCATTTAAGATTCCCCTACCTGTTTCTAGTTGCCTATAATCTGATGTCCTTCAAAGATGCATCTGCAGTCATAACAAATGGGTTGTCCTGCCTCAGGCAGCCCTTCGGTCGGCCGGATTACAAAGTCTGGGTCTGGCCTCGGCTGATGTCGCACTTCACCCAACGTCATAGCTGCTGGGGTATAAAGGCATCAGCCAACGCCATTTTCCTCAGTCTTTCTTGCCGCGCGGTGCCCGAAGCAGAAGCTGTTCGCAAGTGCCGGTCGGTCAGATCCAGAGATTTCAGCGTACCGAAAACTTCTAAAAAGCTAAGTACCCCGTTGGGGACTCTTTCTTGCCTCAGCCGATGTCAGACAAAGTAAATAATTGTTTAACTTGTGGGAAACAAATACCTCATAAGGATTTCCACTCTTACTGCCTTCCTTGCTTAGGCCCAGACCACGACGTATCAGCTTGTTTAGCCTGTGCTTCCTTCAACCGACGGACTCTTAGACGTCGGTTGGAGTTTGCAGAAGAGTTTTTTGGCTCCACTTTTGCATATAAAATGCCGTCGGAGACTCTGACTACACATTTAGCTAAAAAACGCAAAGAAAAGGACCGACACTCATGGCCCGCGGTTTTGGCTGAAACCACGGTTAGGCCTACCACGAGTGTCTCTGTTTCGGCTGAAACAGAGACCTCGGTTCTCCCTTCGGCCGAAAGCATGCCTCCGATAACCGAGGCCACACAGGCCATGGCTGAGTCGGCTACAGAAATTCCTGCTGAAGTAGCAGGCACACAAGAGTTGTCTGACACCTATTCCGTTGGACATCTCTACTCCTGCACGTGGGGCAGCTAGACCTCCTGCTTCTATGTCTATCTATCAAGGCCTTTTCCAGGGCTAAAGCAGCCACACTTTCCAAGGCCTTACCTTCAAAAGCTCCCTCTCACAGGCCTACCTCAAGTTCCCAGATTCTCAGCCTTGCTGAGGACCTTATTTCTCTGATCAGGGGAACCCATCCTCACCCAGACAGGGCCTCACAACCCCCTCCTGAAAAGAGGCCTAGGACTGAACCCCCTGAACCTCTGTCCTCTGACTACTCCTCGGATGGTTCAGATGTATCGGACCATCAGGAAGGCCCGTACTCACCTTATGAGGATTCTGATGCAGAAGACTCCATTCCTTCTGCCTCACCTCCAGAAGAATTTTCTTTTGGGGAAACCCTACACTCTGAGGGAACACTTCCAATGGCAGGGTCAGGATTTTTCTGATTCTAGGAAAAGGCTAAGGACTTTTTTACACTTACCACAGCATAGGCCTTTAGCCATTCCACCTGTACTATCAGTTGTTGATGATGCATACAATGATGCCAGTACTGCCCCTGATTCTCTTCCCCCGGCCCCTGCAAAGCCTGACAGATACTACAGGGTCCCGGATTCTCACTACCACTTGTATAAGGCTCATGCTGCAGACCCAGAAACCATTTCTCAGGGCCCTAAAGGTGTTGCAGCTGCCTCTGCCAAAAACCCACTACCATCTGAAAGAGAATCTAGAGCATTAGAGAGATGGGGTAAAAAGGTTTATACATCTGCTACTCTTTCTGCCAGGGCTTTAAACTGTCAATTTCACATGACACAGTACCAGGAATTTTTGTTAGATCAGCTGAATAAAAAGCTGGCCTCTCCTGAACCTTTAGACCGTACGTCCCTTCAGGATTTGGTACACAATTCTCAGCAGGTCAGTAATAATTTCTTAAAATGTGGCTATGATGCACTGGAGGCTTCATTTAGATCAGCTATGACTGGAGCAGTGATTCGAAGGCATGCCTGGTTAAAAGAACAATCCTTACCAGATCATGTTAAGTCTAAACTCCTGGATGGCCCTGTGGAGAAACAAAGTTTGTTTGGCTCCCCTGCACAGGAGGTTCTAAAGAAAGTGGAAGAAAAAGCAAAATCTGTCCAAACAGTCAAGGATTTGTTGCAGGTCCAACCTCCGAGGTTTAGCAGAAATTGGCCTTCAAAGAATTGGTCCTTTCCAGACACCTCCAGAGCACAGAGAGGCAGAAATAGACGCCCAAGAGGCAGAGGTCAATCTAGGGGTGCCTTCAGGGGTCGTCAGTGGCAACCTGCCAACCAAAGAAGTGCCGCCACAGCTGCGACTGCAACCACTTCTACAGGACAGACACAATGACTTGGCTCTGATTCCGCCTACCAGGGAACAACTGGAAGCACCCTTGGGCGGAAAGCTAGCCTTATTCTCAAGAAATTGGCATTGTATTACAGGAGACAAATGGACTTTACAAACAATAGACAAGGGCTACAGGTTTCACTTCCACACTCTACCAAAAAAGAGAGGAATGCCAAACCTTCCACCAAGCCAGAAATCAGAGGCTCTAAAACAAATCATCAGTTTACTAAGGATGAGAGCAATAGAAAAGGTACCATCTATGGAACAAGGCCAAGGATTTTACTCCAGACTATTCCTTGTACCAAGAAAAGAAAATCAATGGAGGCCTGTTCTCGATTTGTCCGCACTGAACACATACCTCATTGTTCCAAAATTCAAAATGCTGACCCTACAGCAACTTCTTCCCATGTTGGGCAAGGAGTCTTGGCTGGTGACTCTAGATCTCAAGGAGGCATACCTGCACGTCCCTATACGACCAGATTGCAGAAGACACCTCAGATTTCTTGCAGGATCAGAGCATTATCAATTCTCAGCATTGGCCTTTGGCTTATCTACTGCGCCCAGAGTATTCACGAAGTGCCTGGCATCAGTAATTGCTCATTGCAGGCTTCAGGGAATTCAAATCTACCCATACCTGGACGACTGCCTAATACAAGCGGACAACAAGACAACATTAATAAAGGATTTGGCCAATGTCATACAACTGCTGCAAGCCTTGGGATACACAGTCAGCATACAAAAATAAAGACTAGTGCCATCCCAACGGATAACATTTTTGGGTGCAGAACTGGACACTAACTCAGATGGCTTTTCTCACAGAGGAAAAACAAAAGCAACTACCAGTCTATTTCATGGCATTAACAAGACAAACTCGGCTTACTGCAAGGAAAGTCCTGCAGGCCCTGGGTTACATGGCATCCTGCATAATATTGATCCCACATGCCAGGCTGCATATGAGAAAGTTACAATGGTACCTAAGGAATGTATGGTCTCAACACAGACACAGTCTAGAAGCCCAGATACCAATCATTCCATGTCTGAAAAAAGAATTCCTGTGGTGGGCTCAGGCCTGTCAGATAAACAGAGGATTGCCTTTCCACAAACAACATCCAAGGCAGACCATCACCACGGACGCCTCAGACCTAGGCTGGGGGGCACACATGGAAGACAAGTGTATCCAAGGCCTATGGTCACAAGACCAGCTGAATCTACACATAAATCTAAAGGAGATGCTGGCAGTGAAACATGCAATCGAGGCATTCAGACCATTCATCCAGCAAGGACACCTGCTGATAAGGACGGACAATACCACAGTCATGTGGTACATCAACAAACAGGGAGGCACACATTCATACTCTCTATGCCGGACGGCAATGGACCTGTGGAACTTGGCCCTGAATCTCAACATCCAACTGCAAGCCAGATTTGTACCAGGAAAAGAGAATTCACTAGCAGACAGCTTAAGTAGGACTACCACGGATGCTCACGAATGGATGCTGCATCCAGATATTTTCAAAACCATAACAAAGAAATGGGGAATGCCAGAGATAGACCTGTTTGCCTCCCCACACAACCACCAACTGAAGAAATTCTGCTCAAGAGTATACCACCCACTTGCCTGGAGGGTGGACTCCCTTTCTTTCAGCTGGAAGGACCTGACAGTATATGCCTTTCCACCTCTTCCTTTGATGTACAAAGTTCTGAAGATCAGAGAGGAACAGCCAAAGGTAATTCTGATAGCTCCAGACTGGCCAAGGCAACATTGGTACCTGCTACTGAGAAGCATGTCTCGGACGCATTCATGGCATCTACCTCTATGTCCTTTACTTCTAATGCAGAACAATTACAAGACCCTGCATCCAAACTTAAAAACACTGCAGCTAACTGCTTGGAAAATTGCATAAAACAAAACCAACTTGATTTATCTCAGAGGGTTAAGGACATTATCCTGGAGGCTCGCAGACCCTCCACAAGGAAAACATATTCAGCCAAATGGAAAAGATTCCTCATTTGGAGTGCAGAAAAGGGAGAAAATGTCACACTAGCAAACCTAGCACACATCCTGGAATACTTAGCAGAACTGTTCCACAATGGCCTGTCCTATTCTTCCATTAAAATACATGCATCAGCAATTTCAGCAGAGTACAACATGGATCCTCCTGTCTTCTCTCATCCTCTCCTCAGACAATTTTTGAGAGGGATCAAAAATGTAAGCCTCCAAGGAAACCACCTTTGCCTGCATGGGATCTCAATTTTGTGCTAGAAAAATTAACGCTTCCCCCTTTTGAACCAGCAGCAACAGCAGACTTACAGTTCTTATCTGGGAAAACTGCCTTCCTGCTAGCAATCACTTCAGCAAGAAAGGGTATCTGAGTTACAGGCATTAATGGCAGTGCAGCCTTTCCTTATCTTCCATCAGGATAGAGTGTCTCTGAGAACCAATCCTACTTTTATGCCAAAGGTGGTATCCAGGGTATCCTTGAACCAAGCCATACATTTACCTACATTCTTCCCCAACCCACAGAACAGGGGGGAAAAACTACTACACACCTTGGATGTACACAGACAACTGTGCTACTATCTGGACAGAACCAAGGCCAGCAGAAAAACTGACCAGCTTCTGGTAGCATATGCAACAGGAGTGCAAGGAAAAGCAATTTCAAAACAGACTATCTCAAAATGGATAGGAAATTGCATTCGATTCTGCTACTCATTTCATGGAAAGACAACTCCTGAAAATATCAGGCCTCACTCCACAAGAGCTACAGCCACCACTACAGCTTTCCTACGAGGAGTGGCTACCAAAGACATTTTAGAAGCTGCTACTTGGAGCTCCGTGCATACATTTGCCAAGCATTATAATCTTCCTTTATACTCCAGATCCCGAGCAGGTTTTGCAACTGCTGTTTTACAAGGGATCTTAACTACACCATCATTATCTTAGTGCCTCCTCCCCCAGTTTGGCTATGGTATTCTACCCATTTGTTATGACTGCAGATGCATCCTTGAAGGACATAGTACAGTTTTGTACCTACCATAAATGTAGATGTCCGATAGGTATGCATTTGCAGTCAGGATTACCCACCCTCCTTCCCCTCTGTGGTATTCCTAGGGTACTTACCCCTCTTTTAGCTAGCTGGGGGAATCTATTATGGTGTATTTGTTTGTATGTATATATGTATATATATTTTGCTTTCTACTGTTTGGAATTATCTGCATTTATCCAAATTTAGCCTTCCTAGAGGGCACCTGGCATCTGGGGCAAGAAACACTGAGGAAAATGGAGTCGGCTGATGCCTTTATACCCCAGCAGCTATGACGTTGGGTGAAGTGCGACATCAGCCGAGGCCAGACCCAGACTTTGTAATCCGGCCGACCGAAGGGCTGCCTGAGGCAGGACAACCCATTTGTTATGACTGCAGATGCATACCTATCGGACATCTACATTTATGGTAGGTACAAAACTGTACTTTATCAATCACTGATAGGGAAGGCATTCTGTAGCCTGTAGTCCAAATGTCTTATTGGCCTCCTCCCACTCTTAACCTTTCCCTATCTAACAGCAGAGTAATTCAGACTATAATTACACAGAAAAAATTGTATATACATTTTAGTGAGCACATGTACAGATGCAGTGGTGGTACGGCGGCAGCATTGTTACCTCACAGCAAGAGGTTCTCCTGTTCGATTCTCGGCTGGGCTTGGGAGTGCCTTCTGTGTGGAGTCTGCATGTCCTCCCCGTGTTTGGGTAGCGTTCGAAAGACATGCGTGCGTAAATGGGCGTGCCTTCATTGAAGGTTGGGCGTCGAGCTGGCACCTCGGCGTTTTGTAAAAATCTACTCCCAGTCATTAGTGGACCGGAGTTCCACTGTGGCAACCCCTTACCGGGAAAAGCCGAAAGACAAACAACAACACAGTGCAGTGTACAGTCGAGCAGAGCGTAACATGTAATATGTACACTAGTTTCTAAAGTGGGTTAATCTTGAGAGAGGAAAAGAGACCCTGAAAGGAGATGGATTTAAGTCATAATGTCCTTTGAACCAGGAACGTTTGTCTTTGGTGAAGACATGCTTTTTGAGTTGCAGTACTGATTCCTTTAAAGGAACACTCCACCCTCTCATACAGTTTTAACTCAATCGTTGGGTTTCTTTTCTCACCACAATATGGTTCCAGCATTGTGTATGTACCAGAAACCTGCTTGTAGTTTCTAAAACTTATTTCCTTGCATTGGAGTCAAAGGAAGGGAAAGCCCACCTACTTTGTTTAAAACTCAACTTCTCTCATACTTTAGAGAAATTCATCTCTACAGATTTAACTGTGTCTATGATATGTCATACAGGTAGTTTACCCTGTCAGGTACTGCTGTCAGTCTTAGATGGGTAATTAATCCTGCTAATGTCAGGAACACAGCATTTGATAAAAAAAAGACAGAAAGCTGTGGAACTGTGTTCCACTGTTTTTATTGCAGAGGGGAGGAGAACTTAACATTCCCCTTTCATAGTAAAACAAAGCAATTGGATCAGTCAGGGTTTAAAGGCAATTGTCAACTCTTCTAACAAATTTACATAAGCAGCAACACAGTATTGAAATTCTGAGCTTTAAATGTTGTTCACAATAGTTTGTGTTAATAACTTGAGTAGTAGCAAAGATTTGTGTGACATTTAAATAAAAGGCAGTAAATATTTTTTTCTTGTAAAGTAATAAATTCATTTACCATTTTCAAGCACACACACACACACACACACACACACACACACACACACACACACATACACATACACATACACATACACACATGCTCACGCGCCTGAACTTCAGAGAGAGAGTCAGGTGGCAACCCTAGCAACTAGGTGCACTGGTACTGTTCATAAAAAAGGTATTTTACCTTTTGTGTAACATCCTTCCGGAGGGGGATGCATATCTGGTACATGCAGATCATTGTAAAAGATTCACACTGACTTTGAGCCAGTCCTTGCATTGTCAGAGAGCAACCATAATAGTACAGCTGAATTTACTTTAACATACATTTACTATGTGCCATTGCATTAAGAACACTAAGAAAAGGAAATCAGAAGTACTTATGTGTTTAAATGCATACACACACATGCTGTTGTACACATGTGCTTTATATAGATATACATATACAGAAACACATACATACACACAAATATATATGTGTGTGTGCATACAGTGAATGTATAATAAACATAGTATAGTTAAGCATTATTAATGTATACAGTCTAGTAAATGTTGCTCAGTGATTTTCTTGGTCACGCATTGACCTAGATTATATGTGGAACACATAGCCAATGTCCTTCTGTCAGTATTTTTCTTTTTGTATTGATAAGTGCATTTAATAACTGTTATTATCTTTGCCAGTGTAGCTTATGTTGTGGCTGAAAAGGATCCTGGAACCAGTTCACTTTCCTGGTTACCAAAGCAGCAGACAGACTAAGTTTAGAGTCCTACTACTTGTCACTTGTAAATGTACAGCAAGGAATCATTTACTGCAGTGAGAGTTTTCACACCTCAACCTGAGAGTATGGGGGAGGGTTTATCAAGTTTGTTAGGACTACAAAAGACTCCTCTTACAGAAAACTGTTTTTTATATGCTTTCTTTTGCTGCAAGTAGCTAACAGCTATTTATAGCATAGAAAAAAGCTCTGTCGGGGATAAATGAGACTCTGTCATGTAAACAGAGAAGCAGCTCTTTTACAGAAGGTGTGTTTAGATGACAGTACTTCACAGTCCTGCCATTATATTTTAATGGCATGAGAAAACAGCACCACTTCTTTGTCTGGCATGAGTCATATAAAGAGGACTTGAAATGTATTCTGGGAAGAAGGAAGGAAAGCAATAAAATAAGATCACGTTAGCAGGGCAGGCCCCATCATCCTCCATTTTGACAGAAACATATTAAAATTGTAAAATAAGCACTTGGAGTGATTTTGAGGCATTAAAATAGCTCAAAAACAAAGATACAATGAAATAAAAAAAAATTTTGAGTTCTAAGGTGGAGTTTTCCTTTAATTTCGATGGGAGCTCTTGCCAACGGATGGGTGCCTGAGAAGAGAGCATGTGCAGTGCTGTGGAGTTTTCTTGTAGGGGTATTGCAGAAAAACAGTTGCAATGTAACAGCAAGGCAGGCAGATACTACATCGCAGGGTAATGATATGATAAAGCAAAAAAAATATAAATATACTTAAGAAAAGTCAGATGACAGTTGATGTAGCCTTGCGAGTTGTGTGTCTGGGTTGTGTGTAGAGTTTTTTCTGAAGCGTGGCTGCAAGGAGGAGTAAATGTGTGGAGTTGGAGTAGTTTTATAGAACTGTAATTCTAAAAGTAGATTAGATTAGATTTTTGTTGTATGGATAGCCATTTGCTTTTTTTCTAGGGTGATACAGTGATGCTAACAGAGGCGAGTTTGTAGTGAATCAGCAAATAGTGTTAGAGAAACACTGGAGTGTGGCAATGTTTTTCTTGGTAGCGGAAGCCGAGTCCTCACATTGGGTAAGGGAGAGCAACTGTTGTCGGCCCTGGAAGGGGGAACTGTGGAGGCTTCCCTGTTGTGTCAGAATGCTGTGCCCATCCCTGCGAAAGTAGCTGCTGCTATCAGTAACACAGTTGGCCACATTTTTCCCATCAAAAAGAAAACCAAGCCTGCATCTATGCTTCATCTTCAATTTCCTTTGGCTAGGATTAGTTTTACTAGGACTGGCTCTGAGTTTAGTTCAGGTTGTTGTTGATTCCTGTAATGTAGCTTCTGATAAAAGAGGAATTTCTCATTTCCTGAATAGTCAAGATTCTGAATCTGAACAGGAAGATGCTGGGATGGATCCATGTTTTTTTTTCTTTCAGGTTTCCTTTTTAAATACCTCTTATTTAATTATCATATAAGACATAGGCAAACATACATCAACAGAAAAAGCAAACAGTTTTAACGTTTTTCCATTTAAATACAATATGCAGCACATATATTTCTTTATCATTAGTCCAACATTACAAAAAAATTGCTGAATTCCTGCCTTCCCTTAAAACAAATTTCTTCTCCTTTTTCCACAATTTCCATTTAATTCTCTGCAATTAGCTTCTTCCCTTTTCTAAAGATCCTTCTGTTTCTTTTATAATTTTCAATACCTCAAATAAGTTGATATAGGCAGTTTTCCATTTTCTAGTAATTGCTTTTTTTTTTTTTTTTTTTTTTTTTTTTTTTTTTTTTTTGGTAGCCAACAGACTTAAACTTATAGCCTTACTATGTTCAGGCAATACAGATCTTTTATCCCAGCTCAAAAGAATTATTTCCTTATAGCCATTTGCTCACCCAATATTTCTGATAGAGTACTCTGTAGTGGACCTTTTAAATTTGCCAACAAATTACACACACAGTATATGTTACCAGTTACCTTTTCACCATCAAACCTCCAGCATTTGCTATCTACCTGAAGAAATAATTATTTGAAGTTTGTGTGGGGTATAAAAATCTATGCAAACACATCCAAGCAGATATCCTAAACCTTCTGGGCTTGGGAGCCATATGTCTTCCCATTGTTTTCTTCTAATCTGCTCTGATTGTCAGTGTGTGTTTTATGTGCCCTGCTAATTATCCCTTTTTTAATAACTCCTTTTCTAGATTCAACTATATACTCTACCACAGCAGGTGTTTAAAACTCCTGTCTCCCATTTTCATTGCCTGTACTCTAAGATGAAGCCCTGGTTAGGAAAGCAGTCTCTAGCCTGCGATCCAAATGTCTTCTTGTCCTCATTCCACTCATTACTTTTCCTGCTCAAGTGTATTTGTTCTCAATATCTTGGTTCATCTGCCAGGTTTCAACAGTAAATTTCTACCCCTATTTGTAGTTATCCCTATTGGCAAAATCTCCTTTCTCTATTCTCATATTGGCTTAGTTCTTAGAATACTTTTTGCTAACTTTGTGAACATAATAGTCTGTGTGGTGATTGTTATTCTCCTTAAGGATCTGCATCTAAATTTCTTTCTCTCGAACTTCCCCCTTGCTTTTATCATCACATCATCCTTTCCACTTTGAATTGTAACCTGCTGCTTGTGTTAAGCATATGAGCCTTAACTGTGTAGCTCTAAAATATCCCTTAAAATCGGGTAAATCTAAACCACCTTCTTCTATTGGAATAATCAGATTATCCCACTTTACACTTGCCCTCTTTGCAAGCCGCGGTGGTGCAGCGGTTACCGTTGTCGCCTCACAGCAAGAGGTTCTCCCGTTTGATTCTCGGCTGGAGCACCTTCCGTGTGGAGTCTGCATGCTCTCCCTGCGGTCGAGTGACGTTAGACATGCAGGTAGGTGCGAGCGTGAATGGGCGTGCCTTCGTTGAAGTTTGGGCAACTCTGCACCTCCTATTGTAACTGTTAGCTGAGCCTTGTTTGCCTCTAAACTTTTCATAAGTAAGACTTCCACAAATATTTCCATTTGTACTCTCTTCTTGACTTCTACATTTCTCCGCTTTATGTAGATTTTCATAAAATGTCTGGAATATCTTTAAAACCTCTACAGGATCTGTGGTTATTTTTCTTGTTTATAGGTTTCCTAGGTTTGGGGATGACCCTTTTTCAGTGTTCTGTTGACAAAGGTGTTGTGCTAAAAGTTTGAGTTCTGGAGTTGTCAGAAAATAGTTGCTTAACTGCAGGCTTTTTACACTCATGCATATTTTCCAGAGACTCAATTATTTTTCTCTAGCACTCCGCATTTGCTTTTCCCCTTATTTTGAGAGATTCCTCTTATTCTGTAATACTTTAACCTTTGTCAGCTTCTCTAAGTAATTTATATTACTTAACTAAATATTTCTGTTTTATTTCAAATCTATTTTTTAAAAACTCCATTTTTATTTTATTCCATTCACTAGCTATAACTTCTAAAGATATTTCTTTCACTAATAACTCTCAATTTCCACTACCCATTTCTTAAATTCATTTCTTTTTAACAGTTGGGTGGGAAAGTACCAGTGACTTATTTTTATTTCATTGTCCTGCATTTTTATCTTGGTTTTTATTGGTGCATAATCAGAATTGGGTATTGGATATGTGTTGAAGTTTTCAATTAAATGCACATGTTCCTGTGAAATACAATTTCTATTTAGTGTAGCCTAGTTATTGTACCTTGGGAATATGTAAATTCTGTTTTGAGCTGCTCCTGCTGAATTCATATCTTTCATACCATAGGTTCATAGGTTTATACTAGGCTAACTGCCCTAGGGCATTTATAAGCCTAGCCCAAAGTTATGTGGCTTACGCCGCCCCTTATGTTAGAAATACTGTGCCCATTAGTTTGTTGTGCCTCTGTCCAGTAGTGACACAGAGATGATTCCCGGGGTAAACCTACGATCTCCCATCCACCGGTCAAGATTTCTCTTGAACAGAGCCAGCGAGGTGCTCTGCCTCACATGGACCGGGATTTTATTCCACAGCATGGGGAGTCTCTGGGTGATAAATCTCCAGCACGTCCTATTTATATCAGTGCTAAGGTTTAAGTCTCTTGCTCTAGTGGTTTTGGTGGATTTGGATTTTTTGAGGTGGAGCATGTCCATTAATTCCGGGTTGGTCATGGCCTTGTATGTCAGGCACAGGTCACCTCTGAGCAGACTGTATGCAACTGAATAGAGTTGGAGTTTCTTCAGTCTGGCAGCATATGACAGGTTTTGGAGTCCCTTTATCCTTTTAGTAAGGAACTTTTGGGGTCTCTCCAATTGCTGCAGGTGTCTGGTGAGATACATCCCGAATGGGGCATTGTACTCTATCATTGGTCTGATAAGTGAAGAGTACAGGGGAACAATGACCTCACTTGATCTGGATGTGAATCCCTTCATGATCAGGTGGGCAATGTAGAAGGTCTTTCGAACCACTTTAGCAACGTGAGCGTCAAACGAGAGGCCACTGTCAACCTGGGTCCCCAGGTCCCTGATAACCTCTTCTGTGCTTAGTGGGTTGCCACCTATATGGTAGCTTGGGGTTACCTTGTTTTTCCCGAAGGGTATGACTATACACTTTTTTGCGTTTAACTTCAGGCCATGGCTCTGGCACCAGCTATCAGTTTCCGTGAGACCCCTCTGAAGGATGTCTGTGTCCGATGTACTATCCACTATGGCACCCAGTTTGCAGTCATCCGCAAACTTTGTCAGCCATAGTCCTCCTATGTTTGCCTGTACTTCTGAGAAGTAGATTCGAACAATAAGGGGCCAAGGACTGAGCCCTGTGGGACTCCACTTGTAACCGGCTTGGAGTCTGACATGGCTCCAGCAACTCTAACCCTGTGGGTTCTGTCATTTAGCCAGTTTGCAACCCATCTTGTGACATATGGGTTTACATTTAAGCTGGTAAGTTTCTCTATAATACCAGAGTGGGGTATTGTGTCGAAAGCTTTTGCAAGGTCAAGGTAGGCTGTATGGACTGCCTTTCCCTCATCAATGGCCTTGGTGACTGTTTCGAAGAAGTCGACCAAGTTCAAAAGGCAAGATCTGCCCTTGACAAAGCCAAACTGGGTTGGGTCCAAGGTCTGCAAGTCCCCTATGTCCTTGTTTATGAGTTCCATTATGATCCTCTCCATAGCTTTGCAGACCAGGGTTGTTAAGCTTATGAGGCGGTAATTACCAGGGTCCGTAGAGGCACCGCCTTTGTGGAGTGGGACCACAGTTGCCGTACGCCACTCCTTGGGCACATATCCTGTGGTGAGGCTAAGATTAAACAGCTGCCTTATGTGCGGGCTTAGTTCTTCATTGAGTTCATGTAGCACACAGCCGGGGACCCCATCCGGTCCCATTGATGCTGTGTTTTTAGCTTTAGAGAGAGCAGCTTTCACCTGCACATTTGAGATGTCTGGGAGGCTACTCTCAGTTGGGATGTTATCTCTCCTTTTGGGGAGAGGGGTGAAGTTTGCGATGAACCGGTCTGCCAGTATGTTGGCAATGTCTGTGGGTACAGTGATTTTGTATCATTTTGGACTAATTCTGAGCATATCTGGGAGTTTCCACCCAGGTTTCTGACATAGCTGAAGAAGGCCTTATGATTGTCTTTTGAATCTATGGCAATTTTTCTCTCAAAGTTGGCCTTGGATGATTTTATGAGGGATCGTAGTTTCTTGCTAGTGCTGATCAAAGATGCCTTCCCTTTTTGGGATTTTGCTCTATCATGTAATAGCTTTCTCCTCTTATTGTAAAGTTTGTTTATGGCTGGGGTCCACCAGACTGGACGTTTGCCCTTGTTGGAAAGAGTCTTGGTTTTATTTGGGATTGCCTGATCCATGCAGTCCTGAAGGTGTTCATAGAAGGCATTTGTAAGGGCTTCCGCAGCTTGGGTTGTGGTTTCCATTGGCTCTGGGGCCTTGAAGGATACCACACCTGTCTTGAGTAGTATGAAGTTTGCTTTAGAGAAGTTCTTCACTGTGGTCTTTTTTGTTTGGGGTGGGGGCGGGATGTGGATTTCTAGTGAGATTAGTTTATGATCTGATCTCACCAATGAGGGATATACTTCCAGTGTGGAGCATTTTGTCCCCATGTTCGTGATGATGAGATCTAGTATATTTTCTCCTCTTGTGGGGACGGTGACTAGTTGTTCCATGGCATTTGAATTTATGAACTCCAGGAACCTTTGGGCTAGAAAGTTTGGGCTTGAGTAATGTTCCCAGTCTATATTCGGGTAGTTGAAGTCACCCAATATGATGGTGTTTGGTGATACATTTATACCCTCCAGTGTCTTCAGGAAGGCTGTGTGGGTTTCCTGAGTTTGAGAGGGTGGCCTGTAGCATGCTACAAATTGTAGAGCAGTTTTGCCTATGGTTAATTGCACCTGGATGGTTTCCGATGCTTCGTGCGTAGCCACCAACCTGGAGGTGTGGGTATCCTTGATGAATATGGATACACCCCCTCCTTTTGTGGTGTGGTCCGGGTTTTGGGGCCGGAACGCATTGATATGAGATGAAACCTGATAGTGCCGGGGTGCTCTCAGGAGCCTTGAACCAGGTTTCAGTCACAGTACAGACATCGATGTTCTCCATACTGAGAAAGGCCTCGAGTGCGTGCATTTTGAGATTTAGACTTCTGGCATTGAGCAGCATTACCCTTAGTTTCTTCACGTTTTTGTTTTCTAGGGTGGTAGGTTTAGAATTTGAGCCTTGCCTAAAAAAGGCACTATGGGGGTGGCAAGAGCCTTAGCCAATATCCGGAATCCCAGGGGTGACAGGTGCAAGCCGTCCCTTGCGAAGCAGCGTGGCTTGTCGAGCATGTCATCCCAGGCAGACAGGCACTGGATCCCCTTTGAATGACACCAGAAATTAAGCCAATTGTTAAAGCTGATCTTGTCACTATATTGTGGCATTATTCTTGGTGAAAGAAGGATACTGCTCAGGGTCAGGGTCAGGGTCATACCTGCCTGGGCTACATAATCAGAGAGCTCCTCTATGTCTCTTTTTTCATGTAGTCCATGGAGGTACGTCTCAGGTCGTTCACACCAGCATGGACAATGACTGTGTCATACTTGTACTTGCCATGGAGTGACCTGAGTGCTTGTGTTATGTGGCGGATTCTAGCGCCCGATAGGCAGCTTACTGTGACCTTCTCCTTGTTCACCCTGGTGAGTGGGACGTCAGTGTGTCTGACTATGGAGTCACCTATAACAAGTATGTTTGTTTTTCATAAATTTCTTCAGAAATCTACCCTCTTTTCTGATTTTTCCCTTCTAGGTCTCCATGATGGATCCTGAACACTGCAGTTCAAAATTCCTGTCCCTACATAAATACATGTCATTATAATCATCCTCCCTTGCCAGTAGCCTCTTACTACTGCAAGTCACCATTTTTGGCTTTCCTCCCTTATCTAGCACTATTGGAGCCCCTGTTGCAATTTAGTATAATTACTCCTCTTTTCTTTTGTCCTTGATATTTTGCTGAATATCCATTCTGAAACCCACTCTGTCAAATTAGTATGCTCATTTCTTTCCAAATGTGTCTCCTGCAGCATTGCTATTTCCACTATGCATTTCTTAACATAATGCAGTACTCTCTCCTTTTTCTCTCCATCTGTAAGGCTTTTCATATTCTAGGATATGAACAGCATAGCCATCATGATAAACAGCTTTTGTTCCCACCTGTTATATCTATACATTATGATTTTTTTAATGCATATTTCCAGCTTTTTTGTTTACATGCATATACTAATATTTGGTGGGCTGATCTCCTGTACGGTTGTTTCTTCTTGAACCTAGTTTCATATTTTCCAGACTTAGTTTTTTTTTGTATGTGGGTTTTCAATAAAAAAAAACTAGAAAGCATCCCATTCCTTATTAACTTGTGTACATCATCTTCAAAACATGAAGTTTAACCCCCACCCCAGAAGCGAACAATTGCCCCAAATTGATGGCTGCACCTACAAGCATGATCTAACTGAAAATTATGGTTACCCATGCTTAAAGCATGTGCTACAGCCTGTGCTCCCACTTGCACTGAATATTGCTTTTAGAGAACATTAACTTTTAACCTTAAGAAGTGGTGCACTGGTTATCTTTAAATAAAACTAAATTATACACTGTTCTAATTGCATTAAAGTGTTAAGGCTGCTAGAGAGGTTATTACCTGCTCAGTTCCCATAATAATTTCAAACTTATTTTTTCAAAGAACTTGCCATTGTACCTTTTTAAATTTAGCATTTCTCTCTGCAAGAATTCTCCAGATTAATTGCTGCCATCTGCAAACAACCCGTCTCCATGGAAATGTACTCAGCAGTGAGTCTTTGTAAATTTCACTCGGAAAAGAATGCTTAGCTGCCCTCAGCTGCAGACATCTGTACTATGCTGAACATTTGTCAGTGGAAAACAAGCAAGCTGATATCTTTTCAGTTGTAAGAACCTTGGCATTTTCATGGCTTTCATCATTTTGTCTTGTTTTTAAAGCCAGCAAGCTGACAAAAACACCTGTTAACAGTTTAAGCCAATGGTAATGATCTAGACATTCACCCTTGTAAAATAGAGAAAATATTCTAAATCTACATATAATCAACACACTTTTTTATAACCCACCCCAGCAGCCCAAGATCATAGCATATGAACATCAACTTTCTATTGTTTAGCCTTTCTCATTATATTGTTGCTTATATTACTTGCAACTAAAAAAGTCCTTGTTTACTTTAACATCTTTAACAGTTGTTACTGAAAAGACCCCTCCAACATTTAAAATAGCCCTGACTACACACTGCACAAAACTTTTACTGTATACATCATGCAGTTTATATCATGTAATGTTTTATACAGATACTAAGAGCAAAGGTTGATTTACTTTGTTTTCCCCATTTGTGTGGCCTCCTAGACATTAATGATATAAAGATGATAATAAGTATATGGTTTATAGTCTATGCACAGGTGTAAGTCAACAAAAGTCTGTTTTTTCAGCCACTTTCTCTCGCAAGTATTTCACAAATATGATGAAATGCTTTGTAGTCTACCATTTATTCAGCAATTTTAGAGTTGTTGGTCTTCCTGTTCATCTCCATCTCCCAACATTAGACTGTAGTTCAAGTCCAAGGTACTGCTGATTCTTCTAGTCAGCATGTGCTTTTTTTCTGTCTTTCAAGTATTTTCCTTTGGAAAATTGGAAAGGGTTTCATTTGCAAAGTCTCTCAATGAACCTTAGCATCAGAAAAATGAGAATTGGAGTAGTCTTCTTTCTGACTCCGTTTTTGTTCCGTGTCAGATAACTTTGTTCCTGGAGGATCAAACACTTTGAAGACTGCTGGATACAGCAGCTTGAATCTTTGATATTCCATGATTGCTGGGATAAATTTGCATCTGTCCTACCTAGTGTACAGTGAATAATCATTTTCTACAAACACTCTGCTGTCTCCAATTTTTAATACTTTGCCCTTCTGCCACAGTTTTGTCAGGGTCAACTCTTTCTGCTGGTATGTTTGCATCTTTACGAATACAAGTCTTGGCTGCTTCCTTGTGGCCAGGTTTGAAGCATATACTGTGTACCTTTTCAATTGGCAACTTCTACTAAGGAACACCAGTCCATTTGCTTTAAACTGTTGAGAAACCTCATATTCAGCTAGCTTTTTCTTAGTCATCCTCTGATTTTTGCAGTTTTCAGGTCATCTATATGAGTAGGTAAAGCATCTTTTATTTTATTCCAGCCTTTTGTTGTTTGAATGGATGTAGTCTTTCAGTGTTTTATTTATTATAATCACCTCTAAGCACTTTTTATTTATTTTTTCTTAATTACTGGAAGACCTCTCTTGAACTAAAGCTGAAGCTTGAACTGATTTTTTGCTGAACAGCTGCTGAATCCTTCCCAGACAGTGTTTTCTTTTCATCTTTTTGGTTGATTTTCTTTCAAGTTTTTCAGTGTGTATTTACTCGCCAGTGAATTAATTTTACCAAAAAAAAATACTCAGTGGTACTTTGTCAGTTTCTGTTTTCACACTGGGTGAGCTGAATTTGTGCTGTTGATCAGTGCAGCCATCCTGGAAGTCCTTGTCCTCTGATTTCTGATTCAGACTCTGAGAGGAGCTCTTCCTCTGATTTTCCCTGGGGGGATTCTTCTTTTTCTGAGACTGTTGCTAGAATGTCACTGTGTTTTCAATAGTAGAACACTTGTTTTCTCAGTCCCTCAGAAAATAGTAGGAGTTGTTACAGAAGGATTTTCCAGAACCTGCATCCATTGCTCCTGATGTTCATCGTGTTTCACTGTTGCAGTCCTAACCAATGGATTATCTGGCTCCCAGTAGCCCTTGATCAGCCAGAATACCAAAGGTAAGTAAAAATGACGTGTCTTGTAAAGGACGTCAGGGCGTCGGATACAAAAGGAGGCAGCCGACATCACTTCCTTCGTCTTCCTTGCTACGGAGCCTGAAGCAGAAGCATTTCTTGCACGAGTGCTGGTCGGCAGTTTACCTTTACAAAGTTGAAGTAAACTGCAGCTAAGTACCCCGTTGGGTATCCTCTTTTCTTGCCTTAACAAATGTCAGAAAAGGTTAATAATGGTCTTACCTGTGGAAAGCAGATTCCCCATAGAGATTTTCATTCCTATTGTATTTGTTTAGCCTTGACCACAACATTCCTAATTGTGATCTTTGTGCTTCCTTTAATCCGCGTACTATTCATCGTCTGGCTAAGCATTTTGGAGTTTGGCCTAAGTTTGTCAGTATGGCGTCCGCTGGTCTTCAGGCTTCGGATGTCCCCAAGAAACGTAAAGATAAGGACCGCGACAGGCTTCCGAAGGTCAAGTCCTCTGAAAGTTTGGTAGTAATGAGGTAGCCAGTAAGGCACCTTTGGACCCCCTGCAGCCCGCAGATTTTCAACCGCAGGCCTCGGGTGAGACCATTTCAGAGGCCCCCAGGCCTCCGGCTTCCATTTTGTCTTCTGACCTTCCGCCTGTTGCCTCTCCAGCTGGATCCGGAGCTGCAAAGCTGACTCCTGTGTCTGAGACCTCCGTTCTTCATTTAGACAGCAAGCTCATACCAACTACTTCAACTGCAACTTCGGCAGTTGCCAGGCCTCCAGAGTTCTTTAGACTTCCAGGTAAATCTTCCAATCGTACACCTGTGAAGAAGCAGGCTCCAGTTTCCTCTCATTCCCCTCATTCTCAAATGGTTAAAATGGCTGATGACCTTTTGATTTGTATTAGGGGTTCACAGCCTCCTCCTTCAAAAAGAGGTAGGGATGTCTGTCCTGAGGCTTTGTCCTTTTCAAGTTCTGATACTTCTAGCATTTCTGTTGATGAAGTAGTTTCTCAAGCTTTCTCTCCTTTTGAGGATTCAGACGCAGAGGAGTCCATTCCTTCTGCTTCTCCTCCAGAAGATTTCTCTTTTGGTGATACTTTAAATACTCTCAGGGAACATTTTAAATGGGAAAGAAAATGATTAGGGAGATTTTGGATTTGCCTCAGCATAAGCCTTTGGCTATTCCACCAATGTTGGAAGTGGTTGATGATGATGCTTTTCTGGAAAATTCCTTTACTGCAAATTCGGTTCCTCCTGCTCCCAGAACAGGTACTGTTGAGTCCCTGATTCTCATTTGTTTCTTTTCAGGAATCCATTGGCTGATACAGAGGTTATTTCTCAAGGCCCTAAAGGAGTTAAGGCCACTGTTACTAAAAATCCTGTTCCTTCTGACAGGAAATCCAGGAACCTAAATAGGTGTGGTAAAAAGGTTTATACCTCTGCCACTGTTGCTGTTAGGTCTACTAATTTGTCTTTTTTATATGCTGAAGTACCAGCAGCACACCTTTGACGCTATTAAGTCTAGGATAGCAGGTGTGCCTTAGTTGGCGGAGAGTAAGGATATGTAGGATTTGCTGAGTTCTGCCAGTCTAGTCAATAAACATTCATTGCATTGTGGTTTTGAAATTCTAGAAGCCTCTTGTAGGGCTACAGCTACTGGCTCTCTTATTAGAAGGCATGCTTGGCTTGGGGAGCAGCCCCTACCAGAGCCTGTTAAGGCTAAGTTTTTAGTTGTACCTTTGCATAAGGACAGTTTTTTTGGCAGCAAAGCAGAGGAAGTGCTCAAGAAGATGACAAGGCCAAGTCTATGCAGACAGACTTTCTACAAGTTCAGCCTCCTCGCTTTAGCAGGAATTAGTTGGACGTTCCCTGTTACCAGCAGACAGAGCTGTTCTAGGACTAGAGGTTACAAATCTTCTAGGGGGCAGGTCGCTACCCTTCCAAAGGTCTAAGCATTGCATGCTTCCTCTTCCAAGGTGGGAAGTTCTAAGCCTGCATCTCAGTCTAAACATTCTCAATGACTGTCCAACTTCTGCCTATTCTTGCCTCCCCGGAGAGTCCTTTGGGGGAAGGTTGGCACTTTTTACAAATGTCTGGGCCACCATCACGGATGACAAATGGGTACTCAGAACTGTATCCTTAGGACACAAGTTTTCTTTCCACACCTTTCCAGTACCAAAAGGATTCCCGGACACTCCTCTAAACCAAAGGGCAGAAGTAGAAAAGCAAATTTTGCCTCTACATCTGGGAGCAATAGAATCAGTTCCTGCTCAGCAGGTAGGCCAGGGTTTCTATTAGAGTTTTCCTAGTTGCAAACAAAAGGCACCTGGTGTCCTATCCTAGATCTATCCCTCCTGAACTCTTTCTTGATAATTCCAAAGTTCAGAATGCTCACTCTGCATCAGTTGCTGCCAATGTTAGAAAAGGATTCATGGCTGGTAATGTTGGATCTCAAAGAAGCTTATCTGCACATCCCTATCGGGGAATGTTGCAGGCAAAACCTTCGTTTCAGGGTGGGCAAACAACATTATCAATTCTCTGCATTGCCCTTTGTAAAACCTCTGGGAGCAGTAGATTAGCCAAAGTGCCTGGCTCCAGTCATTGCTTTTTGCAGGCAAAAGAAAATTCAAGTTTGTCCATACTTGGACGACTGTAATTCAAGCAAATTCTCAGGAACAGCTGCTAAAGGATCTAGAATTTGTAAAGACTCTTCTGTCTTCCTGGGTTACACACTCAACGTGGGAAAAAATCCAAAAATGGTGCCATCCAAAGAGATAACATTCCTAGGAGTGAGTCTGAACACAGCCGCCCAGATATATCTCACCCAGGAGAAGCGGACAGCTCTTTCAGTTTACTTCAAGGACTTGGCAAGTCTGTCCCAACTCTCTGCAAGGAAATACCTGCAAGCTCTGGGATTCATGGCCTCTTGCATTCTCATGATTCCATATGCAAAACTGCATATGAGGAAATTGCAATGGTACTTGAAGAACACTTGCTGTCAATAGATACTGAAAATAATATAACTTTTTCCTCTTAAAACATTCCATTGTATCATTATATAACAAGAATAAACATACACTTCAGCACATAACCAGGAATTAAACTTTCTGCATGTGGTAATGATCTTGATTTTAGTAGTCTGCACAGATGAGAGCCAAACCATGGGCCTTTCCTATCCAGCTTACCAATAACAAACTCAAGGTAATAGCATCATTTACTTGGCAATTACAGAGGAATAAAAATGGATGTTAATGCCAAAAAGTTTATTTAATAAGATTCCCTGCTTTAGGCATGGGTACAACAGTATTCACCCTGTAGCCTAGCAATTATCTGAAACCTAGCTAAAACCACACGTACGCAATTCAGAATTTAGCCTTCTTGAATTTAATATACAAAAAATGATCAAATAAAACTGCTGGCAGTGTTTTCTTTATTGTGAAAAAAATCTCATTCCTGTTCAACCCAGTACATTTCCTTATCTCGTCTCTGTCATAATTACCATTGCATTAGCGAGTGTGCAGCTGCCACATTAGTTGCAAGTATCTGCTACCCAAATGTGCAACTGCATTACTCCTGCAAACTTTTGTTTGATATCATGACAACTGATCAGGTGAAATTTTCCTTGTGGGAGACTTAAACACTCCTTGAACTACCTCAGTTTAACTCAGATTATAACAGCCAAACTCAGGCGCACACAGCTCATAACACTGCCAACAAGAACTGACTCAAAAAGTAATACAGGTAGCATGCTTGACTGGATCCGGGCTAAATACCCTAACTGCTTCATTAAGTGACTTCAGCAACCATATTCTTGTTTTTACCATGTGGATGGATAAGTCACCACTGACAAAAGCTCACTACCAGAAATTGCAGTATGCTACCTGCACAAGATCAGTCCTTCAGTTAACTGGGCCACCCTCAGTCTGATGCATTTTGTCGAACCATTGAGTTATTTAACACAGTCTTACAACTGTTATACCTCTCAAATGTACATATTTTTACTTCATATTTTTGGTCTGTTTCTCATAATTTTATTTTTAATAATTCACTGGGGTGATTTAAGGATTTTTTTTGTGTCTTTCGGCTTTTCCTGGTTAGGGGTCGCCACAGTGGAACTCCAGTCCGCTAATAATTGGCAGTAGATTTTTATGTACTGGCTTGCCGGGCCTAACGCACAACCTTCAGCGAAGGAACACCCATTCACGCATGTCGCCACACAAGACGCTCTGAGAATCGAATGGGCAACGTCTAACTGTGTGGCGACAACGCTACCGCAGCACCACCACCGCAGTGTGGTGATATAAGGATTAAAGTCACTTAATAATTACATGCATTTGAGTTTGACTTCATATCCTTCAGAAAATGAATGTTAACTCAAATCCTGTTATAAATGTAGAAAGTTGTTAGAATAAGAGCAATATTTTTAAAATGTGTCCTTATTTTTGGGCCTTTGTCCCACCACTTTGTCAGGCTTTGTCCAGATTTGTTTGGCTAAGAGGTATGCTGTTAGATAATTTTTTTTTTCATGCAAAGTTGATCAGAATCAAATCCTCATGTCTGTCATGACCAGGTAAGTTTGTGTACAATGTAATGAATATTAAGAGATGAGACCTGGAAGATCTACAAAAAAACCTAGGTACTATGTAATCACATCTGCTTTACATAGATCTAAGAAACCAGTGCCAAAGGCAGCTTAGTGAAGCCAGTCAAAGTTCTGCCTGGAACTGCAAAACAAGAAAAAAAGTGCGTTGTTTTTTTGGAAAATTTTCAACAAAACTCATTGACCATTAAATCTCCACAGCAACCAGTATGCTACAGAAGCATCTGTCCCATCACTGTGAATCAGTAGATAAGTTAACTTTTCCTAGTCATTTTCATCCACACTAAATATCTAACATGGCTGACCAGGCATCCTCACACCACAGTTCCATTTGTAGACGTATAACAGTCAAATCTATTAACATTTTTCTAAATGGAATTAATGTTCCATGTCATCCTCAGTGGATCATTTATCACCTGCATTCTTTAAAACAAATTCCAATCCTCATAGTCTATCCTACCCATTGACCTTAACTTCAGCCTCCGGGAAGGCATTTTCCCAACTATTCAGAGATGTCAGTCGGTCTGTTTTTAAGGGAGGTAACAAATAATAAAATGATAGGCCTCTCTCAGTACTTGGCCCTCTTCCAAAATACCTACTTAAACACTGTCCGCTGACAAACTTTTAATGTCACAAAACATAATCGCTAATACTCAGCATGGCCTTAGACCTGGCATTAAAACACGGACCACATTGGACAAAAAAAAAAAAATGTACCCAGTCATTCTGTACCTTGACTGCTGCAGCCCTTTAACTTCTCCAAAGACTTTAATAGAGGTGATCATATCCTAATAGACAGGCGTAAAGCAATCTGCTGCTCCCAAAAAGTACTGGACTGATGCAAATTTATACCTTTTCAGGCAGAGACTGAGCCCAAGCATCTGTATTCCAAAAATGCTGATCTAACCCTTTTACCTTCAGCATTAGGGTACCACAAGGCTCCATTCTAGGTCCTCTTCTCTTTTTCCCTATTCACCAACACTTGTCAATCAGTCTTAAACTACTACAGTATGTCGAGGACTCTTGCTGTTATGTAATAACAAAAGCCAGGTTATGAGTACAACACGATTTTACACAAGACAAAAAGCTAAACTGATGATTTTTTGCCAGATTCTCACAGCCCTTCTGCAACGAACAGCACCGGTAGTCAAGGTTTTTCAACAGGGCAAATCTTGGTCTCGCCTTTTCAGATCATGCCAACATGTAATAGACCTTAACAAAAACACTGATCCCCTGTCCTGCATTAACAAAACCCTTTTCTCTTATACGAAACATATATTTACTAGCTACCATCATCCTTTTGCCCAAACTGTTCTACAAGAACTATTGTCATGGATGATAATAAATCTTATCCCACCTTTAATGTGACGTATAACCTGTATAATTCAATTGAAAAAGAAATCTGTTGGGGGAAAAATGTAAAAAAACGTACAATAATCACTCCATAGATTGCACACTTGCCTCTGTGGGTTCCTCCTGTGTAATTTTTCAGCCACTGCAAGTTTGATATTGGCTATGGCCTATTTGTCTGTTCCAGTGTCTGATCTGAGAAGAGAACATGTATTTGTGGTCAAGGAGACAGTTGAGTTGCTGCTCGGTGGAGCCAGGGAAAAGGTCTCTTGATGCGACAGAAGTAGCTTCTCAGAGGCGGACTTCAGCTGTATCTGTAAAGAAAAATGTTTAACATCAGGTCATGTCTTTAGAGGAATATTTTAATCTTCTTTCCATTCATCACTGATGGGTTCGGTTCTGAGCCCCTCGGAACTGTCGGCTAAATACCAAGCTCATGTACACCAAAAACTCTCGAGCTAAGCTGCTACACACAATGCCCTTCTCCCTGTTACCTCAGATCTCGTTTGCCACACAGCCATATAGCAGCGTTTCACCGAGCTCTCAAGTCAAGTGGTATTTTTCTTTATTTTCCAGATGTTTGGTTATATCTTTTTTTTTTGTCACTCTCTAAATCTATTACGTTCGTACCTCACTCGTTTACAGTTATTTGTAACTTTCCTAACTAGCTCTACCCATTGGGTAATTCTTTACCATCGTTGGTACGCAGTCTCCTTACCCTTGTGTCTATTGATACCATTGGTATCTTCTTTCCTTTCCCTTTTCTAGGTGTGCTTGATTTTTCTAGTTAACTTGTGATAAGTGTGTCTGGGAAAATGTCTAATGATAAAGGGACTTCGGGGGTTTAAACATTGCCCCTGTTGCAATGGTAAACTCCCAAACAGCAACTCGCACAACGAATGTGTTTGTTCTCTGGGGGTTTCTCCTCTGTCTGTTAAACCCCCTTGTCAAATTTGCCAAAGTTTCAGTTGGCGGACGCTGAATGAAAGAAAAAATTGATTTTGAAAGGCCTTCTTGCTTCTCCCTTCTCAGAGGCCTTTTCTGTGTTGGAGGTTTCAACCCCTCCAATAAAGGACAAAAAATGTCCCCATTCTGATACCTCTTCACTGGCTGGGTGATAGGAGTAAGACACAAACATAAGGCCCATAAACATTCCTCGGAGGATAGGCTTCCCGAGCTCTGCTTAGATTGCTTCTATGTTTCAAACCATGGCTATTACTGGATCCTCTACTTTGACGGCACCGACTCCTCCAGTTATGGCACCGACCTTGCCTTTGATTATAGCTACGTCACCGACTTTGCCTTTGACTAAATCAAAAGCTGTTCCGACCTCTGCCTTTTCTTTGCAACAGATGACATCGACTTAGAGTGCCTCTTCGGCACGCAGCCCTCTTACCACTCCACTGATTCCTTTGCTACCTGTCTCTAAATTAGACTATGGTGCCACTAGCTCTGACACCACGGACCCGATACTCCCCCTCCTTGGATCCGTTCCTGGGTCAAATGTACAGCCCCTTTTTGGATTGACCCGACTCCCCTTCAGGAGTGTCCACAAGGTCCACCAGGAGTCTATCCGAACTTGATGTGGTGCACCTGTTGGATCAGCTGTTGACTGCCAGAGGGATACCAAATGTTCCAAAGACTCCTCCCCCTCTGGGGCTTGGGTGTCTCTCACCCAGGACTCCAACATATACTCCTCCTTTGGACCAGTCTGTTTCGAAGCCCATTGCTCCAACGTCTTTTGTGGAAACCCGTTCCTCGGTGCTGACAGTGACTGTCACTGAGGCTTCGAGGCTTTTGGTTCCAATGGAACTGTCCCTTCCTCAGACTCCTGGTTGGGGGGGGGGGCGGAGTCATCGGTCCAGGAGACTGTTCCGCGTGTTTTATCGGTTCTGCCCTCAGATCCGGGGATAACACCTGCCCTATTCTGCTTTGAGGCTCCATCCCTGGGAGCGAGTCTGATGGAGCGGGGTGTGATCCCAGTTCAGAGGTTGTCCTTCTCTGTTCAGGGCTCCCACTCCTCTTCGGGCGGTCCTGCTTTTCGGGTGATGGAGAGGGTGCTCGCTTCCAGTAGTGCTCCTCCGACATCGGAACTTCATCCTGCTCCCTCTGAGCTACAGCTACCATGAGCCACATCCCCGGGACACTGGGTGGAGAAGCCTCAGGAAACCCCAGTTTGGGGTACCCATCCTTCGGAGTCTACCTCAGATATTCCCACTGAAGAACCTCCTCGGAAGAAGGTGTGCAAGAGGAAGCCCATAGACTCTCCTGAAGAGCCTTTGACAGAACACACTGACTACAATGATGGGGAAGAGTCCCCACGGTCACCCCTGGATGATGTCTCCTTTGGAGACATCCTGGAAATATTAAAACAGAGGGGTTGGCTGGAAGCCCTCCAACCTTTCCTCAGAGGAATCAGTGTTTCCTGCAGGCTTTTCGCTCCTGGTCTTATACCTCTTGGGTTAACACCACCTGCCAACGAGTTAATCCAGCTCATCGTGCTTGGCAGAACCGTGACTCTATTGAGGCCATTCCACGGAGACGTAATGAGATGACCCCCCCCCCCCCAAGAGCATCCACACTGGTCCAGAGGTTTGCCAGTTGACACTATGGTGTTGGCGGCCACTAAAAAGGACCTACCGGAAGAAAGTCCTACTGTTCATCCGCCCAACAGGGAGTCTCGGGCTGTGGACAGTTTGGGGAAGTGAGTCTCTGCTTCAACGACATTTACTGTCGGGTCCCTGAACTATTTGGCACACTTCACAAGGCTCCAAAGAGATCCGATTACCAAACTTTCTGGATCCCTCGCGGGTCAAATTTCTGACTAGTCACGGGGCAAGGTTGCCTCTCAACTTGCCACCCTTGAATCTTTTTCCAATTTGTCCATGAGGCTGCTCTCCCACGCAACCGAAGGGGCGGCCAGAGCTGCGGATGCAGGCATAGTCATGAGGCGTCATGCCTGGATGCGCATGTGTGACCTCACTGAGTCCTTCAAGTCCTCCTTTTTAAGCGCCCCCATTGAACCATCTTCCTTATTTGGGATCTCAGCCATTTAAACAAATCAGTTGTACAAACCAAGTTCCGCATGGTCACTATTCAATCCACTCTCCCATTTTTAAGGGAGAATGTTTGGATATGCTTGATAGACCTCCAGGATGCGTATTACCACATAAAAGTGGATAAATGCTCCAGGTGTCTCCTTCGCTTCCGGGTAGGAGCCAATCATTACAAGTTCCGAGCCCTGCCATTTGGTCTCTTGACGGCCCCCAGAGTGTTCACAATGTCTAGCAGTGGTGACAGCTCATTTGAGACTTCAAGGATTCCAGGTGTTTCCTTGTTTAGACTGTTGGCTCCTGTCTGCCCCCACCAAGCGTTTTCTGAATATGGCCCTCCGATACACACTTTCACTAGTGGAGTCACTAGGCATCCACTGTATAGTGTGAGAAATCCAACTTTAGAATCTACCCAACAGCTGGAATTTATAGGGGCAGTTTTCAATACTCTATCCTGCCAGGTATCTCTACCGGCTTCATAGGTTAAGATTGCAAGTGCGTGTGATACTGTCAGAAAAAGGTGTCAGCAAGGGAAGTTCTCCAGGCTCTGGGGTCCATGGGTGCCACCAATCCGAGAGTTCCTCTGGCAAGGTTACACATGAGACTTAGAATGGCTCTTGCTGTTCCAGTGGTTTGCAAATCTTCACCCCCTAAACTCGCAGGTGCTCATAACCAACTCTTGCAAGCAAGATTTCCTCTGGTGGATGAGGCCAGATGCAGACCTTTGGTGTTGCCTTTTTCAGACCCCTCAAGCCAATGCCACTGGGACCATGGATGCTTCCCTGATACAGTGGGCGGGGGGCCATTTTCAGGGAGGGAGTCCAAGGCACGTGGTCAAGCTTTAGAGGCCAACCTGCGTATCAATGCTCTGGAGTTAAGAGCGATGCTGTTAGTGTTGCAGGCATTACATCCACTTCTTCCCCCTGGAACGATTGCAATTCAGTCATACAATGTCAGTAGTCTGGTATATCAACAAACAAGGAGGAACCAAACACTACTCCCTGTGTCGAGAGGCCATGAGATTGTGGCAGTGGGTGAAGGTTTCCAACCTCTTCCTTATAGCAGCGTACATCCCAGGGAGTTCCAGTGTGATTGCGGACAGGTTGAGCAGGTGCATTCTCCTACCACACGAGTGGTCTCTCAATCCCAAAGTGACGGCAGAAATTCAGCCGATGGGGCCAGCCCTGCTGCGACTTCTTTGCTTCCCCTTCGAGCAACAAATGCAGCAGCTGCTTTGCCCTTTTTTCCCCAGAGGGGGAGTCCCCGAGAGACGCCTTACTCACGATTGGCCCATGGGTCTCCTCTACGCTTATCCCCCAATTCCCTTGATACCTCTATTCTTAAAGAAAGCACCTCGGGATGCAAGGCTATCCTCATTGCCCCCTTCTGGCCTCGGCAAGTGTGGTTCCCCTTCCTCCGGCTTCATCTGTTACTGCCTCCATGGATCCTGGACACTCGTCCAGACATAATTTCTCCCGAATCTGTCCACTTTCAAGCTGACTGCTTGGTTTCTCCACTTCCATTAGTCGCCAGGCAGGAAGCCCTTTCCTCAACTGTTCGCAGTATTGTTCTGGTCTCCCATAAGCCATCCAGCAGAAAACTTTACAGAGATAAATGGAAAAGGTTTTCTCTTTGGTCTAAAGAACAGATGCTAGATCCCTTCTCAGCTCCGGTCTCTGTCATCCTTCAATACCTATCGGAGTTCTTTGAAAACTGAGCAATAGCCTCTACCATACGAGTCCATTTAGCAGCAATTTCCAATTTCCATAAGTGGCGTGCCCTCTAATCCATTGTGTCCACTCGCCTATGCAAAACCTTTCTCAAAGGAGTGTTTCACAGCAGACCTCCAATTAGGAGTCCTTTAGAGACGTGGAACCTCTCCCTAGTACTACAGTCTGTCTCAACCCCCTTTTTGAGCCTGCTGCAAAATGTGATCTTAAATTTCTCTCATGGAAATCTTTCTTCAGGTAGACGGATCTTAGAATTGCAGACCTTATGCATCAGCAGACCGTACCTAATATTTCATAAAGACAGAAGTATCTCTACGTACTAACCCATTGTTTCTTCTTAAAGTGGTTTCTGATTTTTCTGTGAACCAGTCCATCGAGCTCCCAGTGTTTTTCTTGAACTATTCAATAAAGGAGAATACTGCCTACACTCCTTAGATGTGTATAGGCAACTACGTTATTACCTAGACAGGACTACATCTATCCGCAAGACAGACCAACGTTTCATTTCCTTCTCTGGTCCAAGAATGGGATATGCTGTTTCAAAAGTCACTTTATCAAAGTGGCTCAGATGTAATTTTTTTCATATGAATGTACAAACGAGCCTAGACCTCACAATATCAAAGCACATTCAACTAGAGCTATAGCAACCTCTAGCATTTCACGCCAGAGCCTCTATGGATGACATTTACGCAGCATCCATTTGGGCTAAACCACACACTTTCATCAAACATTACAAATTTGATATGGTCTCCAGGGGAAGAGCGCCCTTTACCTCATCAGAAAAAAATAAGTTATGTACTTATAAAGTTCCATCTGAGTTGTTACTTTTTCATTGGTCTTCAACCTGAGGGACTTGGACTTGGATCCGGCCTGGATCCGACTCAGACGCAGACTCCAGCATCGGATCCAAAATCCGAACTCCTTCCCTACTCATAATGCCCCAGTACCCCCCTAGATCTCGTTTGCTGCTTGTTTTGACCAGCTACATTTATCATTAAGTAGTGTTGGTACCTCCCCCCCCCCCCATCCTTAACCTGTTCCTTCTGAACCCTACTCGATCCATTTGCGTTCAGGCATCTGTGTAAAAAAAAAAAAAAAAATCAATCTTCTCTGTAGAGTGTGTGTGTGCTTCTTCCTTGCCATGGCTGAGACCCCAAAACCTAGCTTTAGGAAGTGCGTGAAGTGTGGGCATAATCTTCTTCCATCTGATGCCCACAGTCTGTGTGTTGTCAGTTTGGACATCCCCCGCTTATAAACCCCCCTGTTCAATCTACATGGGATTCAATCCCTGCGCTTTAATCGGGAGGAACAAGCTCATTCTGAAAGGCCTTCTGCCCTCTCCTACTGAGGCCGCCTCCTCCTCTTCTGCCCCAGCTTCTGGGACTCAACCTGCCACCAAGAAGCCAGGGACGGTGAGAAGGCCCATTCTAAAGAGCGGGATCTGACAAGGAAGCGATCTCCCAACCACTCTTCCTCAGCAAGAACCTACAGCCTAGTCCCACCCAAATCTGGCCCGGAGTTCTCCTCCACTCCAGTCTCCTAGTTTTTCCCTGGAGTTAGTTATCCCATGCTCGGTCTCTGGTTTCTGCTTCCCCCCGGTGCCACTCCAGGCCTGGGTAAGTAAGCTTGTTCCATCTATTCCTGCCGGAGCCTGTCTGAAACCAAGGTGGACAAGGAGGATGATGCTGAAGTTTCTTTTAGCCCAGATTCAGTTGGGAGTTTTGCCTGTTCCATCCCTTCTGGGGCCAGGAGCATACAGCTGCCTTTTTCCCCATTACTCCTCCACGCCTATCTCTGGTTTTGGAATCCTTGGGTCCAGTGTTTCCGGGTATCGATGGGGTTGGCACCGATGGTCCCGGGTACTTTGACTCCGACCGTTACCCTGAGTGGCTCAGCTCCGATGTTTTCAGAGTCGACAAACTCTTGGAGCCGTAGCTTCGGCATTCCATCCGAGGAGATGGTGTTGACTTCAAGGCTTTTGGGGTTGTCCCTTCCTCTCGGAGCTACGGCATTGGGAGGCTCTGAACCGGCTGTGCCAGGGGTGGCGGATCTGGCCTTGACCTGTCTGACTTCGGGGAGCTGCTCACCCTCGGCGTTTTGAGTTGTGGAGAGGGTGTTCTCAGCTCCTTTGAGACCCTTGATTACACGTCCTCTGAGTCCGTCCTGGCTCCCTCTTTTCCTAAGCTGGAGTCTGCCATCTTGCCCCCTCAGGGACACCCTGTTGCCAGTTCACACCATGATGTTCCCACACGGGAACTCCCAGAGGCTTCAGAGCCTTCCCCGGAATTTCCCACCTCGGAAGCGTACATGTAAGAGGAGGCATTTAAGACTCCCAGCTGGAGTCTCTCCTAGATGATACTGACTTGGAAAAAGGGGAGAATTCCCCCCGATCAACCCCCCCGGGTGATGTCTCCTTTGGAGACATCATGGAAATCTTTGGTCAGTGTGGTGGGTGGTCGACCCTTAAGACCAACCTGGACGAGCTGGTATTTCTGGAGGTGTTTGGCACAGGACCCTCTACTCCTGGGTGTCCCTTCCCTGCAGATCCCCTAGTGGATCTTATCCCATCTAGAGCATGGAAGGAACCAGATACCGTTGAGCCTACCCCCAGGTGCCGACATGAAGTACTTAGAGCTAGTCCAAGAGGTCCCTGGTCGATGCTATGGTTGTTGCTGTGGCCACCAAGAAAGCTTGCCCAGGAGAGCTCTTTGGTTCATCTTCCAGACAGGGAGTCCAGGGCGATGCATCATTTTTGGGAAGTGGACCTACAAGTCGGCCACCTCTGCCTTTATGTGCGCTGAATTATTTGGTACATGTAATCAGACTGCAGAGGGACCTGGTGAAGGAGGTAGCAGAGTCTGCCCCTGCATCCATGTTGGCAAGTTTTTTCCTACCGCATGGCCACCCTCGCTTCCATCTCGAATACATCCAAGAGACTCCTCTCTCATGCTACTGAGGGTGCCTCTAGAGAGGTGGGAACAAGTCTACCCATTAGCCAGCATGTCTGGCTCTGGCTTTGTGCCTTTTCAGAGCCCTTTAAGGTGACTTTCACAAATGCCTTCTGTGATGGTTCCACTGGAAAAATGGTTCATGATACATTGGTCCAGAGCAAGAAGACTTTGTCTGCCATCGGAATCCACTTCTCCATCCCACAGTGATCCTTCACTAGGAATCTTGATGTGGTTTCCTTCCCCCAGAGGCAGAGGGAGATGCAGTAGATGCCACCCTCATGGCAGAGGGAGTCAGAAAGAACCAAGGGTATCAAGATTCCTTCCTGGACAGGTACTTCCAGCAACCCTGAAGGGTTTGTCAGACTGCTTGCCTCTGGAAGCAGTCGGGGGGGGGGGTGACTATCTCTGCACCCAACGGCCTGGGCGTCTATTACAAACCGTTGGGTTCTACAGATCATTTCAAAAGGTTACTAGATTCCCTTTCTCCAGACACCCCCCCCCCAGATGTGCCACCCAGTCAGCGGGAGGAGGCAGCCGTAGAAGTTTCCAGGCTGCTTGCAAAACAAGTCATCCAGCCCATCTCCCCAGACCAATCCGAATCGGGCATTTATTCCAGGTTCTTTAGTGCCAAAGAAGACTGAGGACTTGAAACCGATTCTGGATCTCTCAGCCCTGAACTTGTCGGTTGCCAAGTTAAACTTTCGGATGGTCACCCTTCAATCCATTCTGCCCCTTCTTGCAGTTAAACAACTGGATGTGCTCGGTGGACCTCCCAGGACACATACTACCATATCAAGATGGACAGGCATTCTCGGAAATTCCTCTGCTTCTGGCTGGGAGCCAATTTTTTTCAGTTTAGAGCATTCCCCTTTGGGCTCACCACTGGCCCCCGGGTGTTCACCAAAGTGATGGCGGTAGTGGAGGCTCACCTCTGGCTGCATGGATGTCCTTCAAGGATGCATCTGCAGTCCTTACAAATGGGTAGTCCTGTCGTCAGGCAGCCCTTCGGTCGGCCGGATTCCAAAGTCTGGGTCTGGCTTCGGCTGGTGTCGCACTTCACCCGACGTCATAGCTGCAGTTTTTCGGGTATAAAGGCATCAGCCGACGCCATCTTCCCCAGTCTTTCTTGCCGCGTGGCGCCCTAAGCAGAAGCTGCTCGCAAGTGCCGGTCGGTCAGAACCAGAGATTTCATACCGAATACTACTTCGAAGACTTCTAAAAAGCTAAGTACCCCGTTGGGGACTCTTTCTTGCCTCAGCCGATGTCAGAAAAAGTGAATAACTGTTTAACTTGTGGGAAACAAATACCTCATAAAGATTTCCACTCTTACTGCTTACCTTGTTTAGGCCCAGACCATGACGTAGCAGCTTGTCTAGCCTGTGCTTCTTTTAACCGACTGACGCTTAGACGTCGGTCAGAATTTGCAGAACAGTTTTTCGGCTCTGAATTTGCTTATATCCTGCCGTCGGACCCTCCGACTTCACAAATTAACAAAAAACGCAGGGAAAAGGACCGACACTCGCGGTCCGCGGTTTCGGCCGAAACCGCGGTTAAGCCAACCACGAGTGTCTCTGTTTCGGCTGAAACCGAGCAAGCGGTTCTTCCCCCGGCCGAAAACATGCCTTCTACCAAGGCCTCTTCTAGCCTGGTGGAATCGGCTTCTGAAATCCAACCTTCTGTTGCGGTTTCTCAGGAATTATCGGACACTATTCCCTTGGATATTTCAATCCCTGCACGTGGAGCTGCTAGGCCTCCTGCAGCCATGTCTATTAAGGCCTTTGCCAGGGCTAAAGCAGCTAAAGCTTCAAAAACGGTGCCTGTTAAACCCCCTTCTCACAGGCCCAGCACCAGTTCCCATATGCTTTCTTTGGCTGAGGATCTCATTTCTTTAATTCGTGGCTCCCAGCCTCATCCAGACAGGGCCTCTCATCCACCTCCAGAGAAGAGGCCTAGAGCAGAGCCCCCTGAACCAGTATCCACAGATGACTCCGCTGATGACTCAGAACATACAGACCCTCCTGAGGCTCCTTATTCCCCTTACGAAGACTCTGATGCTGAAGAGTCCATTCCTTCAGCCTCTCCACCTGAGGAATTTTCCTTTGGGGAAACCTTGCATGCTATGAGGGAACAATTTCAGTGGCAGGGCCAAGATTTCTCAGACTCCAGAAAAAGGCTTAGAACCTTTCTACATTTGCCACAGCATAGGCCTTTAGCTATACCTCCAGTTCTTTCTGTTGTAGATGATGCATTTAATGATGCTTGCACTGCTCCTGATTCATTACCTCCGGCCCCTGCTAAGCCCGATAGGTTCTACAGGGTCCCGGACACTCATCACCATTTATACAAGGCTCCTTTTGCAGATCCAGAGACTATCTCCCAGGGTCCTAAAGCTGTAGCAACTATATCTGCTAAAAACCCCCTCCCCTCTGAAAGGGAATCCAGATCCTTAGAGAGATGGGGTAAAAAAGTTTACACTTCTGCTACTTTGTCAGCTAGAGCTTTGAACTGCCAATTCCATATGATTCAATATCAAGAGTTTATGCTTGATCAGTTAACTAAAAAGCTGTCCTCTGAAGAATCTCTAGATAAAAATATGTTCAGGAAATGGTACATAACATACAGCAGGTTAGTAACCATTCTTTAAAATGTGGCTATGATGCACTGGAGGCTTCCTTTAGATCAGCCATGACTGGCACAGTTATCCGGAGACATGCATGGTTGAAAGAGCAGGCATTACCAGACCATGTCAAATCTAAGCTTTTGGATGCACCCATGGACAAGGTCAATTTATTTGGTTCCCCTGCACAGCAGGTACTAAAGAAGATGGAAGAGAAGGCTAAATCTGTACAAACAGTGAAAGATTTCTTACAGGTTCAACCTCCAAGGTTTAGCAGGAACTGGCCCTCCAAAATTGGTCCTTTCCAGACTCCTCTAAGACACAGAGAGGCAGGAATAGGCATTCAAGAGGCAGAAACCAATCCAGGGGTGCCTACAGGGGACGCCAGTGGCAAGGTAACAACCAGCGAGGCACGGACGCAGCCACCACCACTACAACAACACAATCACAGTGACTTGGATGTGGCACCGCCTACCAGGGAACAACTGGAAGCACCCTTAGGCGGAAAGCTAACCTTATTTTCAAAGAACTGGCATTGCATCACAAGGGAAAAATGGATTTTGCAAACTATAGACCAAGGTTACAGGTTCCATTTCCATACTCTACCAGGAAAGAGAGGAATGCCAAACCTACCACCTACTCAAAGGGCAGAAGCTCTAAAGCAAATATCTCAATTATTAAGAATGAGAGCTGTGGAAAAGGTACCATCTATGGAGCAAGGAAAGGGATTTTACTCCAGACTCTTCCTGGTACCAAGAAAAGAGAACAAATGGATGCCTATTCTCGACCTGTCCGCTTTAAACACATTCCTCATTGTTCCAAAATTCAAAATGCTGACCCTACAGCAGCTTCTTACCATGCTGGGCAAGGAGTCTTGGCTGGTAACTCTAGATCTCAAGGAGGCATACCTGCACGTCCCATCGACCAATTTGCAGAAGATACCTCAGATTTCTTGCAGGATCAGAGCATTATCAATTCTCAGCATTGCCCTTTGGCTTATCTACTGCGCCCAGAGTGTTCACGAAATGCCTGGCATCAGTAATTGCTCATTGCAGACTTCAGGGGATCCAAATTTATCCCTACCTGGACGACTGCCTGATTCAAGCGGACAACAAAAACAAACTAACAGAAGACTTACAAAGAGTCATTTACCTACTGCAAGCCCTGGGATATACAGTCAATGTAAAAAAGTCAAGGCTGACTCCATCCCAAAGAATAACTTTTCTGGGTGCAGAGCTGGACACATCAAAACAAATGGCATTCCTAACTGCAGAAAAGCAAGAGCAACTACCTCTCTACTTCTTGGCATTAACAAAGCAGAACCATCTAACTGCAAGAAAAGTACTGCAAGCCCTAGGCTTCATGGCATCCTGCATAATTCTGGTCCCTCATGCCAGACTGCATATGAGAAAGCTACAGTGGTACCTAAAGAATTTGTGGTCCCAACACAAGCACAGCCTAGAAACCAAAATTCCAATAATCCCATGCCTGAAACAAGAGTTCCTATGGTGGGCTCAGGCCTGTCAATCAAACAAAGGATTGCCCTTCTGCAACAGTCAACCAAGCCAAACCATCACGACAGATGCCTCAGACCTCGGTTGGGGGGCACACATGCTGGACAAGTGCATACAAGGCTTATGGACTCAAGACCAGCTGCGCCTGCACATAAATCTAAAGGAAATGCTGGCAGTAAAATTGGCAATCCAGTCATTCAGACCATTTCTCCAAGAAGGTCAGTTGATAAGGACAGACAACACCACAGTTATGTGGTACATCAACAAACAGGGAGGCACACATTCATATCCTCTATGCCAGCTGGCACTGGACCTACGGGATGTGGCTCTGAGCTACAACATTCTGTTACAAGCAATTTTTGTACCGGGAAAAGAAAACATTCTAGCAGACATTTTAAGCAGAACTACCACAGATGCCCACGAATGGATGCTGCATCCGGACATCTTCAAAGCCATCACAAGAGAATGGGGATTACCACAAATAGACTTATTTGCATCCCCACTCAATCACCAGCTAAAGAATTTCTGCACAAGGACGTACCACCCACTTACTTGGAAGGTGGACTCCCTATCTTTCAGTTGGAAAAACCTGACCGCTTATGCATTCCCACCACTTCCTTTGATGCACAAGGTGCTTTTGAAGATCAAAGAGGAACGTCCAAGGATCATTCTGATAGCTCCAGACTGGCCAAGACAACATTGGTACCCATTGCTGAGGAGCATGTCTCGGGAACAAATATGGACACTGCCCCTGATCCCATTGCTGTTAACACAGAACAACTACAACATCCTGCATCCAAACCTGAAAACTCTGCAGCTAACTGCCTGGAACATTACATAAGGACAATTAACCCAGATTTATCCCAAAAGGTTAAAGACATAATCCTTGAGGCTCGTAGACCTTCAACAAGAAAGAATTATGCAGCAAAATGGAAAAGATATCTCATTTGGAGTACTGCAAAAGGAGAAGACGTGGCGCTAGTAAACATAGCCAACATCCTGGAGTACTTGGCAGAGCTCTTCCATGCAGGCCTGTCCTATTCTTCCATCAAGATACATGCATCAGCTATTTCAGCAGAATACAGCTTGGATCCTCCTGTCTTCTCTCATCCTCTGCTCAGACAGTTTCTGAGACTAATTAAAAATGTAAAACCTCCCAGGAAACCACCATTGCCAGCATGGGACTTGAACTTTGTGTTAGAAAAATTGACACTTCCCCCTTTTGAACCAGCAGCAACAGCAGAATTACAATACTTATCCTGGAAGACTGCTTTCCTACTGGCAATCACCTCAGCAAGAAGGGTCTCTGAACTACAGGCATTAATGGCAGTGCAACCCTTCCTGATCTTCCATCAAGATAGTGTCCATGAGAACAAATCCCACATTTATGCCTAAGGTGGTAATCCAGAGTGTCTTTAAATCAGGCTATCCACCTACCCACATTCTTCCCCAACCCACAGAACAGGGGAGAAAGACTGTTGCATACCTTGGATGTACATAGGCAATTACACTACTACCTGGACAGGACCAAGTCCAATAGAAAAACTGACCAGCTTCTGGTAGCAAATGCAACAGTAAAGGAAGGAAAACCTATTTCAAAACAGACAATCTCCAAATGGATAGGAAATTGCATTAGTTTTTGTTACTCCTACCATGGAAAGAAAACTCCAGAGAACATCAGGCCTCACTCCACAAGGGCTACAGCCACTACCACAGCTTTCTTACGAGGAGTGGCTACCAAGGACATTATAGAGGCTGCTACTTGGACCTCCGTGCATACATTTGCCAAGCATTACAATTTACCTTTATACTCTAGATCCCGAGCAGGTTTTGCCACTGCTGTTTTGCAAGGGATCCTAACTACACCATAATCTCTACTTTTTTCCTCCTCCCCTAGTTTAGCTATGGTATTCTACCCATTTGTAAGGACTGCAGATGCATCCTTGAAGGACATAGTACAGTTTTGTACCTACCATAAATGTAGATGTCTGATAGGAATGCATCTGCAGTCAGGATTACCCACCCACCTTCCCCTCTGTGATACTCCTAGGGTATTTGCCATCCTTCAGCTAGCTTGGGGGGGATCTATTATGGTGTATTTGTTTGTATATATGTACATACATGCTTATTTTATGTGTTTGCTCTCTACTATTTGGAAACATTGGCATTTATCCAAATTTAGCCATCAAAGAGGGCACCTGGCATCTGGGGCAAGAAACACTGAGGAAGATGGTGTCGGCTGATGCCTTTATACCCGAAAAACTGCAGCTATGACGTCGGGTGAAGTGCGACACCAGCCGAAGCCAGACCCAGACTTTGGAATCCGGCCGACCGAAGGGCTGCCTGACGACAGGACTACCCATTTGTAAGGACTGCAGATGCATTCCTATCGGACATCTACATTTATGGTAGGTACAAAACTGTACTTTTTCAGATCTTCCCCCTACTTGGACGATTCACTCCTTTCCACTTCTCCTGCATTCGACTGATTCGGGCCAGGGACGATCTCCTTCAGATTGCCCAGTACCTGGACATTACCATAAGCCCCAACAAGTCTCAACTTGCACCAATGCAGGTACTAGATTTCATAGGTGCTTGGCTAGACACTACTCAGGACATGGTGTTTTTACTTCTGGGAGAGATTATCCCTCTGTCATCATATGCTTTACATTCACCAAGCCCACCTTCCTCCAGCGAGTTCAGTTCTGCAGGTGTTGGGGTCCATGGCAGCCACGATCACTCTTGTTCCAACTGCACATCTTCACATGAGAGTATTTCAGTGGACCTTAGCGGTTCAGTGGTCCTTGCTGATCTTCCCTTGTCGCATCCTGTTCGACTGTCTCTTGCTTTCAGGAACTCCCTCTTTTGGTGGCTCCAATCCCTGGACCTTCTTCGGGGTCTGTTTTTCTTCCATCCCAGGGATCACGGTGACCACGGACGCTTCCCTGCTTTGGTGGGGAGGCATTGCATGGGAAGAATGGTCCAAGGCACGTGGTCCTCTCTCGAGACCAGTCTGCATATCAATGTCCTGAAGATGAGGGCGGTGATTTGGGCGTTGCAAGCTCTCTGTGCCCTACTTCGTCCTAGGACTATTGCTATACAGACGGACATGTTAGTAGTCTGGTATGTCAACAAACTGGGGGGAACCAGATCTTATCCTCTCTGCTGCAAAGCCATGAGATTGTGGGAGTGGGCAATCACCACCGGCCGATTTCTGGTGACAGCACACATTTTGGGGAAGTCCAACATTTTGGCGGTCAGGCTCAGCTGTTCTATTCTGATGCCTTACGAGTGGTCTCTGAATCCTTCAGTGGCGAACAAAATCTTTCTAAAGTGGGGTTGTCCTTGCTGCGGCCTCTTCGCCTCCCCTTCCAACATGAAGTACAACGAGTATTTTGCTCTAAATCCCCCCCCCCTCCAGGGGAGTCCCCCAGAGACGTTGTAGTTCATGCTTGGCCCTTTGGTCTGCTGTATGCTTATCCTCCGCTCCCTTTAATTCCCAAGGTCATTCAGAAAGCTTGACGGCTGGGGAGTTCATTGATCCTCACTGGCCCTTTCTGGCCTTGCCAAGTTTGGTTCCCCACTCTGTGGTCCTTGTACTCTAGGTCTGGTTCTGGATCTAATTACACATCCCTCAGAGCTTTCTCACCCAGACTGTCGGCCTAAAGCTCATGGCTTGGCTGCTCCAGTTCATGTGATAGCTAGGACTTCTGGGCTGTCTTCTCCTGTTGAGAAGAACTTATTAGCTGCTCACAAATCTACCAGGAAGATCTATTAAAGTAAATGGAAGCAATTTTCTGTCTGGGCCGCCAGTCTTGGCCATTTTTGATTTCTTGGCGGACATTTTTTTAATCATGGCGCTAGTTTCTTTACAGTTGAGGTTCAACTGACAGCGATTTCCAACTTTCCCATAAGCGAATTCAGATTCATGGGCTTCTTCTGAACTTTGTAAGGCCTTTTTGAAAGGCACCTTTCTTCTTAGGTCTCCAGTTAAGGACCCCGCGCCACCTTGGGATCTTAACGTTGTGCTACAGGCTTTGATTTCTCATTTTGAACCGGCGACCACTGTTTATTTACAGTCATGGAAGACTGTTTTTCTGGTAGCAATTACCTCTGCCAAGAGGGTTTCTGAGATTCAAGCTTCATCGCTCAAGCCCCTTATCTGATCTTCTACAAAAAGACCTATCAAGCCAAAGGGTTATCCTCACCAGGGCATGTCTGGGTGCATGGGACCAGATCTGTTGCTACTTCTGTGGCCTTTTGGTCCAGGGTTTCTTTACATGATATCTGCTCTGCAGCTACCTGGGCTTCTTCGCATACCTTTATTTCCCATTATATTCAGGGACAGGGTATCCTTTGGCTGAGCTGTGCTCTGGAGTATCCTTCCATGAGGACCTCCCAGGGTTTATTGGTAGCTGGGCAGTCTCCTTCAGGTTGAAGATCAAATGAGAAACACTTCAGATAAATAAGTTGGGTACTTACCGTAATGTTCCATCGGAGTTGTTGCTTTTCATTTGCCTTCAACTCTCCCTCTTTCCCCTGCCTTGTGTGGGCTGTGTAGTGGGCCGGATGTAAGAAATATAGCCCCCTATTCTGGTATTCTTGCCCTTGGGTAAGCCTTTAGTGGGTTGTGCTAGTTTTTTGGCATGATTGTCTAGGTTGAGATGTTGCTGTTCTGAAACAAACTCTTATCTATCTGAGGGGAGGAGGGGGAGGAGGGAGACTGGGGCATTGTGGGTAGGGGCAGAGCTTGGACTTTGGATCCGATGCTAGTGTGTGTTGCCGAGTTAGATCCGTGCCGGATCAGAGTCCCTCAGGTTGAAGAATAATGAAAAGTAACAACTCTGATGGAACCTTATGATAAGTACATAACTTATTTTTTTTCTGATGAGGTCAAAAAAAATTAAATTCTGCTTTAGATAGAGAGATTTTGTTTTTCCCATCTGCTTCTCATGTCCTCAAACAATTTAATGAGAGAAGGAAACTAATGCAGGGAGTTTTCAAGATTTTTCAACCCCCCCCCCCCCTTACAAATTTGCAGATCCTCTTTTATGGGTAAGAAACTGAAAAAGCAATCCCTGCCTTCTCTGGCCTAACAAGGAAACAAAAAAAGCGATGTGAAGAGGGGAATAATAAGGAAATTTTTATATACTATTCCCAAACCTGGCCCAGCAGCTGTAGCGTTAGTTGACTTCCCTTTTGCTAAGCACTTGGTTAATTCCAATCCTACTCTTTCTATTAAGATTGAAAAAAAATTATTGATGGGTATGGTGGGAAAAATTGATAGTTTGAATTTCAGAATTTTAAATTGTCAGGCTCATATGTTAGTTTATTTTGCCATGTTTGTTAAATTATGAAGAATGTTTTACCTACAGATCTAAAGTTGTTTTCATTTGCTCTTCAACCTGTGGGATATGAATCCAGGGCGGATCCGACTTATGCATTTTCCAGCATCTGATCCAAGCTCCTCCCCTACCCATAATGCCCCTGTCTCTGTCATCCCTTCAGATCTTTTTTTCTGCTCGTATTGCTAGCATTGTGGTCCATGGCTCCAGGCTTTTGGTGAGTGAATTTTGTTTAATTCTGTCTTCGTTTTTTTCTATCCCCTTTTCACATACCTCTACCCTTGTGCTTGGGCGTCTGTCTTGAATTTTCTGAAAAAAAAGCTTATACCCTTTTCCCTCTTTTTCTCTCTCCCTCTCATTAGGTGCAGTTGTGTAGTGGGTTCCCTTCTTCCGTTTATCATGGCAGAGACTGTAAAGCCAGGGTGCCGAAAGTGCACAGATTGTGGCCATAAGCTTCCCCCTCTGATAGCCACACTCTGTGCGTGGTCTGTTTAGGGATCCCACACTTGGACTACTCCTGCTCAATCTGCGCAGGGTTCAACCCCTGCGCGTTGACCGACAGGAAGATTTTGCGTGGGGTCCCCGCGCATTGGCAGACAAGAGGAATAAGCTGATACTGAAGGGCCTCCTCCCTCCTTGTTCCACGGAGGCACCTGCTTCCACTTTAGCTTCTTCCTCCGGCCCAGCCTCTGGGACACTGCCTCCCACCAAGAGGACCGGGGATGGGGGGGATAAGCATAGAGACCGTGATAGGCCTAGGAAGTGGTCGCCGGACTGCACTTCCTCGGCCGAGTGCCCGGCGAAATCTCTCCTGCCTCTCGGCTCCATTCACCCTGCTTTACTCTGGAGCCAGAGGTTTCTTGGGGCCATTCCCCTGTGTCGGTTTCCTTCACCCGCAGCCTCTCTGAAGCTGAGGTGGACAGGATGGTGCGGAGATTAACCTCCACTCAGATTCAAATTGGAGTTTTGCCTCCCCCTCCTGGGCTAGGGGCATGCAGTCCATCTTTTTGCCAATTGCTCCTTCTTTGATCTGACCTGGCTTCAGAGTCCTTGGGGCCGAGGCCCCTCGGCGTTGAGGAGTTGGCGCCAATGGTACATTGACGCCTACCATTGGCTTGAGCAAGTCTGCTCCAACTGGCTCGGAGCCGTAGTCTTGGTGCTGGATCCGAAGGGGTGGTGTCAGCTCTGAGTTTGTCGGAGTTAGGTCGTCCACTCGAAATCTCGGCACCTGGAGGTTCGGCTCTGGCTACCCCATTGACTCAGAGGATTATGGACCCAGCTCATGGTTCCCGCTGTAGGGGTTCATTTGCCTTCTGCCTTCAACATAGTGGAGAGGGTCCTCTTGGTTTCATCGAGACCCTTGACACTTTCATCCTCTGAGTCTGTCCTGGCTCCCAGTTTGTGTGGTCCGAATTCTGCCATCCTGCTCCCTCAGGGACAGCCTGTTTGTCTGCCCTGGAGAGTTCCCCTATGGGAACAGCCTGAAGTTTTTGAGTCCTCCCCAGAGAACCCCCCTGAGGAGGCTCCTCAAACTCGTGTCAAAGGAGACACTTGTCCTCCATGATAGAGACTTCGGTGGGGAGTTTACCTTTTTGGAGGAAGGGGAGGGTTCCCCTCAGTCACTCCTTGGAGACATCATATAAATCCTTTGCCAGCGCTGGGGGTGTTCTGCCCAAAAACCTAACCCTGATGAGGCCTGTGTTCCTTGAGGCGTTTGGTACAGGACCTTCTACCTCCTGGGTGTCCCCTCTTGTGGATTTGATTACATCTCGGGGGTGGAATGAACCCGACACGGAGCCTAAGTGCTCCATCAAGCAAACTGAATTGGTCGAAGGGATTCCCAGTTGATGCTATGGTGGTGGCGTCCGCCACCAAGGAGGAGCTTGCTCAGGAGAGCTCCACAGTCTGCTGGACTGAGAGTCTAGGACCATGGACCATTTTGGGAAGCAGGTCTACACTTCAGCAACCTTCTCTGTTCGTGAGTTGAACTATATGGCACATGATCAGGCTTCAGTGAGACCTGGTCAAGGAGATCGCAGAGTCTGTCTCAGGGCCTATGTCAGCAACGAAGGAATTTTCTGCCCGGATGACCACCCTCCCATCCATTTTCAACATCTCTATGCAGCTTCTGTCTCATGCTACTGAAGGTACCGCTAGAGCGGCCGGCGCAGGCATTGCCATTGGGTGTCGTGCCTTGGTCCGACTTTGTGCCTTTTCAGAGCCCTTTAATGCATCGTTTATGAATGCCCCGTATGATGGTTCCACTCTCTTTGGGAAGACAGCATGAGACACATTTGTCCACTGCGAGAAGGACGTGAAGACCTTCTCTGCTGTCTGAATCCACTTCTCAACCCCTCAACGATCCTTTTCCAGGAATCAGCGAGGGGTGAAGATGTGGTTCCAGAAGTCTCAGGGTTATTCCCAAGACTCTCAGGACTTCTTCCCCCAGAAGCAGAGGGAGGATTTGACAGATGCCACCTTCACGGCAGATGGGGGGGGTCCAAGAAACCAAGGGTCTCTGGATTCTTTCCGAGACAGGCTCGCGCAGCAGCCCTGATGGTTGCCCGGCTGCTCATCTCTGGAGGCAGTCGGGAGGTCTCCTCTTGCTACATCCATCAGCCTGCGAGTCTGTCACAGATGATTGTTGGGAGTTGCAAATCATATCCAGAGGATATTTAGTCTCCTTCACTCAAATGCCACCCCCCCCAAAAAAAAAAAAAACATCCCGGACGTTCCACCCGTGCAAAGGGAGGATGCAGCAGTGGAAATTTTCAAGCTGCTTAAAAGGCGAGTCATCCAGCCCATTCAGTCAGGCCAGTATGGATTAGGCATCTATTTCAGGTAGGTTCTTTTTAGTGCCAAAAAAAGGGGGGACTTAAGACCCATCCTGGATCTTTCAACCCTAAACCTGTCAGTTGCCAAGACGAAATTCCGGATGGTCACTCTCCAGTCTATCCTGCCCTTCCTGCAGGAGAAAGACAGGATGTGCTTGGTGGACCTCCAAGATGGATACTATCCTATGAAAATGGACAGGTGCTCTCTCAGGTTCCTCTGCTTCCGGCTGGTGGCCAAGCATTACCAGTTCAGAGCACTACCCTTTGGTCTCACCACAGCCCCCTGGGTGTTCACCGAAGTGATGGCAGTGGTAGCAGCTCACCTGCGGCTGCTGGGTTTCCAGGTCTTCCCTACCTGGGCAATTGGCTCCTTTCCATTCACTCCAGGCATCTACTCTACCAAAGCAGGGATCTCCTTCGCCAGATTGCCCACCAGTTGAGTTATCACCATAAATCTCCAGTCCCTGTTGGACCCGGTTCAGGTTCTGGATTTTATTGGAGCTCTGTTAGACACCATTCAAACCAAGATTTTTCTAACGTCGGATAGGCTTCCATCTCAAGCTTCACGTCTTGTGCATTCTTCAAGCCCATACTCCCTGGCAGAATATATTTTACTGGCATTGGGGTCCATGGTGGCCACAATCATCCTCATTCCCATGGCTTGGTTGCACATGAGGGTCCTCCAGTGGACTCTAGTGGTTATTACTGGATCTTCTGTTGTTCCATCCTGTTGTCTGTCTTGACTGCAGGGGTTCCCTTCTCTGGTGGATTCATTCCCCGTATTTTTATTGGGGTCGCCCGTTCATCTTTCCTACCCTGCTGACCACTGTGACCACAGACATCTCCCTACTCTGGTGGGGGGGTACTGCTTGGGAAGGACAGACCAAGGTGCATGGTCTTCCCCAGAGACTCAACTGCATATCATCTTCCTGGAGATGAGGGCGGTGCTGTTGGAGTTGCAAGCTCTCCATGCCCATCTTTCCCTAGGGACGATTGCCATCCAGACAGAAAACATGTTTGTAGTCTGGTACATCAACAAACTGGGAGGAACCAGGTCTTATTCATTTTGCTGCAAAGCCATGAGATTGTGGGAGTGGGCGATCTCCACTAGCCGTTTTCTGGTAGAAGTGCACATTATGGGGAGGTCAAACATTCTGGCGGACAGGCTCAACAGGTCTATCCTGATGCTTTACGAGTGGTCTCGGAATCCTTCAGTAGTGAAACAAATCTTTCTAAAGCGGGGTCAGCCTTACATAAAGTGCAGTGGGTTTTTCGCTCCGAGATGCTCTGGTTCATGCTTTGGCCCTCTGGTCTTTTGTATACTTATCCACCTCTTCCTCCGATTCCAAAGTTCATTCAGAAAGCTCGACAGTTGGGGAGCTCGGTCATCCTCATTGCCCCATTCTGGCATCGCCAAGTATGATTCCCCCTCTCTGTGGTCTCATCTAATGTGTCCTCCCTGGATGTTGGATACGGTCCCGGATCGGATTAGACATCCCTCAGGGATTCCACATCCAGATCTGGCCAGCCTGAAACTTACAGCTTGGCTGCTCCAGTTCCTGTGATAATTAGGACTCCCGGGCTATCTTCTTCAGTTAAGAAGATTTTGGTAGCAGCTCATAAATCTTCCACTAAGAAGGTTTATTCTAGTAAGTGGAAACTTTTTTTTCAATTTGGGCATCTCACTGTGATTTGGATCCTTTCACTGCTCCAATTCCTGACAGCTTAGAGTTTCTGGCAGGTATTTTTCAACAGGGTGCCAGCTTGGGTCTATATCACATAGTCGAAGTCTTATAACTTCGAACACATAATGTTCGAACCATTATGTTTGAAATTACAAAACTTCGACTATGGATATTAAAAAAAAAAAATAAACAAAAAAAAAACAAAACTGTTTTAAGCAGGGGGGCAAGTCCCCCTGTGCCTCCCACACCCCCGCTGTTTAAATATACCAACTCCAAGATCACACCCCATTGAACAAAATGGAAACCTCCACTTATGGAGATTTCCATTCAAACGCTCAAACTTTTACAAATTCGAACTTTTGGTCTCTATGATATGAGGTTCGAAATTGTAAAAGTTTGACTACATGATAGGAACCCTGCCAGCTTTTTATGGTTAAGGTTCAGCTGGCAGCTATCTCTAATTTCCATATAGGAGATAACTTGGCTTCCCTGGCTTCTTCAAAGCTTTGTAAAGCTTTTTTGAAAGGGACCTTTTTACTTAGGCCTCCAGTCAAGGACCCAACTCCGCCTTGGGTTCTTACTCTAGTCCTCCAAGCCTTGGTTTCTTCCCCCTTTGAACCAGCAGCTTCGTTAGATCTGCAGTTTCTGTCTTGGAGGATAACTTTCCTCGTTGCTATTACTTCAGCCAAAAGGCTTCAAGCCTCATCTGTTAAGCCTCCTTATGTGTTTCTCCAGAGGGACAGGGTGTCCTTGCGCATTAACCCTTCTTTCCTTCCAAAAGTGGCTTCTGAATCCAGCATTAATCAGGCGGTCAATTCCCCCCTGTTTTCTTTCTCTGAATTTTCAGAATAAGGGAGAGTGTAAATTGCACCTGTTGGATGTTCATGGGCGATTTAATTTTTTTTTTTTTTTTTTTTTTACATAGAACAAAGTCCTTTCGCAAGTCAGACAACTTTGTTTCCTACTCTAAACCCTTTTTAGGGAAACCTGTCTCGAAGGTCACAACTGCTCGTTGGATTTCTCAGTCCATAGTTCTGGCATATACAGCCAAAGGGCCATCTCCACCAGGTCAAGTCAGGGCACATTCTGCTAGGTCTATGACTACTTAAGCTGCCTTTTGGTCTGGAGTCTCTTTGGATGACTTTTGTTCTGCCGCTACTTTGGCATCTTTGCACACATTCATTTCACACTATAAATTGGATCTTCTGTCCAGAAGCAGGGCGTCATTTGGCTCTGCCGTGCTCCGGAATATCCTTCCATGAAGACTTTCCAGGGTTTTTAGTAGCTGGGGACTGTCCCACAGGTTGAAGAGCAAATGAAAACGACAACTTCAGATAAAGAAGTTGTGTACTCACCATAACGTTCCATCTGAGTTGTTGCTTTTCATTTGTCTTTAACTGTCCCGCCCTCCTTCCCCCTGCCTTGAGTGGGATGTGTGGTTGACCAGACGGAAGAGACATGGTCTTTACTTTGGCAAAACTGGGTCTTTCCTATGGTATTCTGTGTATTTGTCAGCGGTTAGGCCTTTGGTCAGGTCGGGATGCTATGGTTGGCAGCAAACTCGATCTGAGGGGATGAGGTAGACAGGGACATTATGGGCAGGGGAGGAGCTTGGAGCTCTGATCCGATGTTGGAAAATGTGGCTGAGTCGGATCTGTCCCGGATCAGTGTCCCACAGTTTGAAGACAGATGAAAAGCTACAACTCAGATGGAACGTTATGGTGACTACATACATTCTTTTTTCTTGTGAAGAAAAGTCTGCTTTAAATAACTTGTTGCATACCAAAAGATGCATTATACTGCATGATTGGCCTAATGAGTGTCGAATCCAGTAAAGCAGTTTTATCCCTTGATCTGGATGCAATACCTTTTAGATATAAACTGTGCATTGAAAAAGAACTTCCTTGCAGCAGTGGATATGTGGAAACCCATGGATAGTTCGTTGTCTGAATAGGTCCCCAGGTCCTAACTACTGGATACATTTTCAGGGGTGTGTTGTCAGTGTGATAAGTACAGGGCGAGTCTTGCTTGCCAAAAGATATACTTCTTGGTATTTAGTTGTAGTCCATGGTTTTGCCATCGGCTATTAGTTTTGGACAGGCCCTCTTGGAGGATCTTGGTGTCCTCTGGGGAATTTTATGTTGTCACTAGGTTTACAGTCATCTGCTGACTTGGTCAGCCCCAGACCTTTAACATTAGCTTTGACCTTTGAGAAATAAATGCCAAAGAAAAGTGGTTCAAGGACTGAATTCTGGAGTACACTGTAGTGATATGTCTTTTGGAGGCAGTATAGCCACCCACTTAAATTTTTCAGTTCTATTTGTATGATAATTTGCTATGTAGCAAGTTATGTAACGATTGACTTTAACTGGGAGAAGTTATCTATGATGCCAGAGTGTGGGTGCTTTTGCAAGGTCTGTGTACTTTTTTTCTAAAAGTCTGCCAGGTTAAGCACTCATGACCTGTCTTTAATCTTAACTGTTGGGTCAGGAGCCTGTAGGTTAGCTATATTCTTGCATTAATTCCATAATGATCCTTTCCACAACCGTGCATATGAGACTGGTTAGTCTTATGGGTCTGTAATTACTGTGGTCCATTGAAGCCCCTCCTTGATGCAAGGGAGTGACTGTTGGTGTATTCCATTCCTCTGGTATGAAGCCTATTTAGAGGCTAATATTGGCTAGCTTCTGTTGGTGATGAAACAAGTCGTGTTTCAGGTTGTCAGGTAGGCAGCCTGGTATGTTGTCTGGTCCCATAGACATATAGGGCTTGTTGGCCTTGATGCTTTGAGAACTTATTCTTGGGAAAAATTAGTGAGGTGTATATATGGGTATGTGATCTGAGAATAATGGAGGGGGGTTGAGCAAAATGTGTATGCTAGTAGACTGGCCATCTCCTCTGGGTCTGTGTATGTGATATTAATTATTAGCTGTACACAGTGCTAGGCATTGTGTCTGATATTTTTAACGTAATTAAGGAAGGCTTAGTGGTTATCCTTCAACTGGGTGGCTATTTTTATGTCATGTGTGGCTTTTTATCAGGAGTTCCTTTAGTACAGCAAGAAACTTTTGGCAGGTTAAAAGATGGATTTATTTTTGTGGGCAATACATTTTTTCTTTTATTGTAGAACCTGTTTATATTTGGATTCCACCATGGGAGGTTATTTTTTAATTTGGCATTGTATTTATTTCTGACCGTCATAGAAGCATTGGTGTAGTTATTTACATGGGCTTCACATTTGTTAGGAAAGGATTCTGCATAAGCAGTGGGGCCATCAGGATTGAAGGGCATGACGTGAAAGCTGCAGTACTCTAACCAGTTGGACGAGGTGCAGAAGGGTTTGTCTGTCATAGAAGCTTGATTGCCAGCGGGCGAGGAGAAGCCAAGATCAGGAATTACACACATAATCTACATGCAAGCCAAGATCAGGAATTACATACGTATTCTACATGCCTTTACTTTGCTTAGCACCTGATAATTTCCCAGGTGACAAGCTTCTCTCTTTTTGCCCAGTAATGCTCAACCAAAGAGCTGCCTTCTTAGATCTCTTGCCATCCATTTGGTGAGTATCTGAGAGATTATTTTGAGAGGAATATTTTTTGTTTTGAATCTCCCCGTGTAGTGCTACGTGTGTGTCCTCATTTTAGTTTGATTAAAAAAAAAAAAACAAAAAAAAAAAGCTGAACTAGGTGGTGTTTTTTGTTATTTGAGTAGTTTCTCTGTACCCTCTATAGGCTTTGCTGTTTTCATTTGCTTCGCCCTTCTGTACCGCTAGCTGCTTTATCGTGCCATTAGTATGTATGTTGTTGTTCCTTCAGCGTTTCCCGGTTAGGGGTCGCCACAGTGGAACTCCGGTCCGCTAATGATTGGCAGTAGATTTTTCACGGTGCCGAGGTGCCAGCTCGATGCCCAATCTTCAACGAAGACACACCCATTCACACACGTCTTTTGAACGACATGCAGACTCTACACAGAAGGTGCTCCAGCTGAGAATCTAACGGGAGAACCTCTTGCTGTGAGGCGACAACGCTACTGCTGCACCACCGCAACATATTTATTTTAACTACGTGGAATGTTTTATCTTGTTGCATTGTACTCTATTTTTCACTTAAAGGAAAACTCTGCCTCCGAGAACTAAAACAAAAATTATTTTTTTCAATACATTTCTGTTTTCTGAATTAAACATTTCAAAATCACTCAACTGCTTCTTAGAGTTTTAACATGTTTCTGCAAACTGAGGATCATTCAAGTAACAGGATTGCTTCTTTTGTTTCTTGATTGGCCCTCATTTGTGTTTGTCTTGGGGCTTGTTTTATAGTATACTAAGGAATTTTATACATCTGCAATCAGAACAGTTGCTAAATTGCAGGTCTTGTTTACAGCAGCCTGAGCTCCTGACTACAAATTTCTGTGTCTGTGTTGTGTTATGCAGGTATAGACAAATTCCTCTGCAACTTGTGTGAAAAGTTCAGCTTAAAAAAGGGGGGGGGGGGTAGTCTTTCTTTCTCTCTCTCTGATACCAAAGCAAGGAAATTAAAGTTTTGTAAAGTACCAGCAGCCTTCAGGTGCCTACACAGTACTGGAATCATTGTAGGGAGAAAAGCCAACCTAAGTGAGCTTAAACTGTAGAAAGGTGGAGTTTTCCTTTAACTGGCAGTGGTGCCAGTGAGCATTACATAAAGCGTTTAAGTAGTGGTTTTATTTTGCAGTTTATTAACTTTGATTGTTTTTCAGTGCACTTCTTTACTGAGAGCTCCACTATCTGCCCTGTACCAACTAAGGCACCAGCTTCTACTCCAGACAGATGCACCTTGTGTACTTTGCGTAGGTGATGAACATTCAGTGGACAGTGTAAGTGTATTGAAAGTGGATTTTTACAGTAGATACGAGACAAAAAAGAACAATGGGAGCAGACCTGGAGCAACTGATGGTCTTCTCTCAACAAGCTTAACAGCTTGTCCCTGAACTTGGCCTACCATTCTAGGGTCACCTCTTTGGGAGGGAAGACTAGATCATTCTAACCATAGGAATTTTTTGTCTCAAAGTTTTCTGTTGCAGAGTGCTGATATGATGTTAGCACAGTGTCTGACCTTCCCTTTTTGTGTATATGTCCCTGTCTGATACTAATGCTGTCCTCCAGTATCCACTCGATTTAATAGAACCGTTCCAAAAAAGATGGTTACTGTCAATCCAGTGATGGACAAGTTACAAATCTTAGGAAAGGGATATAAAGGCAGTCTCAGATTCTTGAAGGAACGGGAGGCATAGCTGTGTTTTTGTCAGCGTAGCAGTGGTATTGTAAACCTCTTGAATGAAAACATTTAACAGCAACAGGCAAATGATGAGTAAAGGACCAAGACTGGGGCCCTGCAGTACTGTGCGGGCAGGAGGATGGAAAGAGGAGGAATTTGACCTTCAAAATCACCCTCTGGATATGACCGCAAAGATTTATTTATGTATGATGTCAAGTACCAGTCCAGAGTATCACAGTAATGTTCCCATTCTGGAAGAATAGAATGTTCCAACAAATCAAATGCCAATGAGAGGTCAGGAAGGACCAAAACTGCATAATATGCCAATCTCTCAAAATTAGGAAATCTTTTAAAAACTCTAGTGGTAAGTGTCGGTACTTTTGAGCCCTAAAAGCCGATTGGAATGGCTCAAGGATGCCATGATAGCTCAAGTAACTCTATGGTGGAAGATGCACCACTTTCTCAAGAAGCTTACCAAGGAACAGAAGGTCTCAGATGGTACAACAGTTACCAAGGTTATCAGAATCCAATCCCAGCCTTTAGTAGTAAGTGCCTCCTTTTTTTTATTTTTTTTTTTTATGTTCTGGAACCAAGAATGGTGGAAATGATCGTGTATAGCAAAGGTCCATTTACCTTCAAGGATGCTTCTTCAAAACCTGATGGGCATGTTATTCTGGTGGAGTAGAGGGATAAAGCTGTTGGACGAAGTCCAGGGGATGAATTTTGGAGCCGTTAGACCTAGCAAAGATATGGGGCACTGGGTCGGAAGACCATAGGATGACACTGGGGAGCAAAAAGTGGTCAAACCCTAACTGGCGTGGATCCAGTAGACAGGTGGTTGTACTCGTAATGGGAAAAAGTAAGTGTGTGCAAGTCATTAATGTTCGGAATGGCAAACTCTTTCTAACTGTGTTATAAGGAATCCTCCTGTGGATCAACTTCAGAACATTAAAGGAAAACTCCACCCTGTCATACAGTTTAACTCGGTCGTCTGGTTTCTTTTCTCCCCTACAATGTGGTTCCAGCATTGTGTATGCACTAGAAACCTGCTTGTAGTTTTTAAAACTTTTATTTCCTTGCATTGGAGTCAAAGGAAGGGAAAGCCCCTCTACTTTTTTTTTTTAAACTCCACTTCTGACATACTTTGCAAAGAAATTTGTCTCCACCTGCATGACATATCATAGACCCAGTTAAATCTGTTTACCCTGTCTTGTACTGCTGTCAATCTTAGATGGGTAATTAATCCTGCTAATGTCAGGAACACAGCAGCCAATATAAAAAAAAAGACAGAAAGCGGTGGAGTTGTTTCCACTGTTTTTATTGCAGATGGGAGGAGTACTTAACACTCCTTTCATAGCAAAACAAAGCAGTTAGATCAATCAGGGGTTTAAAGGCAATTTTCAACTCTTCTGACAAATTTACATAATCAGCAAGACAGTATTGAAATTCTAAGCTTTAAATGTTATAATAGTTTGTATTAATCTAACTTGAGTTAGTAGCAAAGATTTCTGTGACATTTAGAGAATAGTCAGTACATATTTTTTCTTGTAAAGTATAAATCCATTTACCATTTTCAAGCCCCCCCCCCCCCACACACACACACACACATACACACGCCAGAACTGCAGAAAGAGAGTCAGGTGGCATCCCTATCAACTAGGTGCACTGATGTTGTTGCTGTGTCTCTTGGCTTTTCCCGATTAGGGGTCACCACAGCGGAACTCCGGTCCGCTAATGATTGGCAGATTTTTATGTGTCTAGTTGCAGGCCCTGATGCACAACCTTCAACGAAGGTACGCCCATTCACGCATATCTCCACACAGGAGACGCTCTAGCTGAGAATCGAACAGGACAACGTCTTGCTATGAGGCGACAATGCTACCGCAGCACCACCACCGCAGTCTAACTAGGTGCACTGGTACTGTTCTTAAAGGGTCTCTCATGCTTTGACATCCTTCCAGAGAGGGATGCATATCTGGTACATGCAGATCCATTGTAAGAGATTTCCACGGAGTTTGAGTCCGTCCTTGCATTGTCAGCGAGCAGCCATAATATACAGCTGAATTTACTTTAACATGCATTTACTGTGTGCCCTTGCATTAAGAACACTAAGAAAAGGACAGCAGAAGTACTTAACTGTGTTTAAATGCACACATACACACACATGCTTTTGTACACATATACTTTATATACATATACTTGTACAGAAACACATATGCACACAGTGTGTGTGGGCACGCGCGTGCAGTGTGTGCATACAATGAATTATTTATAATGTAGTATAGTTAATCCATTATAAATGTATACATTCTAGTAAATGTTGCTCAATGATTTACTTGTCACCGTCACACATTGGCTGTGTTCCACGTGCAATCTTGGTCAATGTCTGTCAGTATTTTTTTTCTTTGTATTGATAAGCGCATTTAATAATTATTATCTTTGCCAGTGTAGCTTATGCTGTGGCTGAAAAGGGTCCTGGGACCAGTTCACTTTCTTGGTTACCAAGGTATAAATAAATATGAAATAGAAAAAAATGAGGGGGAACATGACAGAAATAACTGAGGAACTAGTAAAGCACTGAAGGCATTGGGAAGTAGCAGACAAAGTTTAGAGTCCTACTATTTGTCAAATGTACAGCAAGAATTATTTACTGCAGTGATTGTTTTCACAACTCAGCATGAGAGTATGGGGAAGGGTTTATCAAGTTTGTTAGTACTACAAATGACTCCTCTTACAAAACAACTGTTTTTTTTTTATCTGCTTTCTTTTGCTGCAAGTAGCTAACTGCTATTTATAGCATAGAACAAGCTCTGGCAGACAGGATAAATGAGGCTCAGTCAGGTAAACAGCGAAGCAGCTTTTACAAAAGGAGTGTTTAGATGACAGTGCTTCACAGTCCTGCCATTATATTTTAATGGCATGAGAAAACAGCACCACTTCTTATGTCTGGCATGAGTCATTTAAAGAAGACTTGAAATGTATTCTGGGAAGAAGAAAGGAAAGCAAGAAAATAAGAACACGTTACCAAGGCAGGCCCCATCTGCCATTTTGAGAGAAACCCATTAAAATTGTAAAAGAAAGCACTTGGAGTGATTTTTGAGGCATTAAAATAGCTCAAAAACAAAGCTACAATGAAAAAAATGTTTTTTGAGTTCTAAGATGGAGTTTTCCTTTAAAGGCTTACTGGAGGAACTGAAAATCATAATACTTTCAATTTAGGCAGTACAATATTAGGCATCCAGTTTGCACTCTTCAGAAGGTAATGACTGCCTGGTGTTAAGACACTATGGGTTAGAAAGATTGTCAGCAGTGTAGAACATAGTATCAGGGCAATTTGCAGATTCTGCAGTTTGACATGATAAACAGATTTGCATCTAGATGTTTCAGTTTGATAGAACGCAAAATGGTTTTCAGGAGCATATTTATCTTCTAGAGTACATGATTGCTGACATCTTTGCTTCATTTTACAACCATTCCACTTTAAAGTTTGTAATGAAAAGTCAAACCACTGCGCACGAAAGACCAGGCTGACTAGGCAGATCTGTGCTGGAGCAATTTGGTCTAAAGCACAGATCCAAAATTTTGACCAGCTTCATATACAAGAAGACCTAACATGGGACTAATCAATTGGGTCATAGGGAAGCTTCCAACACTGGAGCTGTCCCAGTTTGGATTGGTCAAGGGCAGATCGTGATTACTCAGCCTGGTGGATTTTTTGAAAAGGTCACCGAAGCAATGAATGAAGGTAAAACAGTACACACTGCATACCACAACCTGGCCAAAGCTTTTGACAGAATTCCCCACTCAGACATATAAGTTTATTCCCAGATTACTTAGCTTTTCTACTATGTCACCTGCTTAATTGCCAACTGGCTTATAGGCAAGATGCAGGAAATCAAAATAGGGAGGGTTAACTTTACAAAGACCAGTTACCAGTGGAGCCTTCCAGAGTTCTTTGCTGGACCTGTCATGTTTAGTAGCTCCTTTTCTGAAGTAAAAGCTAATACCAAAGGGTTCTGGCTAAGTTTGCAGATGACTGCAAGCTAGGAGCAGTCATTGAATCCACAAATTACTTGACCATCCTGTAGGAAGGGTTGTTCCAAATAAATAACTGGTGTCAAAATCATGGACTGAAACTAAATTCCAAAATTACGTTATTGTATCCTTTCAGAAGTCCTCTATCCCAGGGAAGTAACACATTAACAATACACCCCTAAGAATTGACATAGTTTTTTTGAGGTTTGGGAATGCATGTGGACAGTTTAACTTTAGACTACCATGTGTCCATCATTGTAAGAAAGTTCTATATTGCACAGCTTATACAGAAATGGATTGTGTCTAGATCTAGGGATGTCACTGTTTCCCTTCACTTAGCCCTATTTAGGCCAATCCTTTATTGTAATGCCCCATTTGGCATGCATCTATCCAGACAAATGCAACAGCTAGGACACCCACAGAGATACCTTATTAAAAGGATACAGGGCCTAAACATGTCCCACATGGATATACTCAAAGCCCTATTACTATACTCTGTATCCTGCAGACTGCTAAGAGGTGACGTGTGTCTGGCATACAAGGCATCCTCTGACCCAGTACTGATGGATTAACTGCACATCAGCATGTCAAATGGTATTAAAAAAAAAAAAAAACTCTAGGGGTCTAAACCTATTCTGCAATTTCAACAGAATGGTTCAGAGGGGTTAGGTGTATCTTGCAGAGGATGCCACTTCTGTGGAACAGACTCCTCATCCCCATAAAACAAAGTTCTTCCTTGGCCATATTCGGGTACAACTTGGATCTATGGATGGGAAATGGAAAATTTATCTCAGGCTTGTGGCCTGTACTACCAGTGGACAGAAGCAGCTCCTAAATGCTGCATCCCATGGATAGGTCCCCTCAAAATATGTATGACCCAGTTATTCTTATTAGGGGTAATATATAGTCGACCATGGGATGGGTATGGCCAATCTCTAATTAAATGTGATAGGCTGGTTAGAGCACAAAAAGGGCAATTGGCCAGGCTTAAAATGGCCCACAAGGGTTGCTAGCCTAGTACTAAAGTATGAGCTTATAAATCTTTGCCAAGTAGAGAGTTGTAGGTATTTACAAGACCACCAAGATCTTTAGGAAATTGAATGGGAAGTGAAGAGGGAACAGAAGTGGAGCATTCAGTTGTGCCCGAGTGAAAGTTTCTGCAAACAACATAGCAGTGTTCAGGAGAATATGGAGTATGACAGTGAACCTCCATGTCAAATAGACCAAACCACAGGAATATAGTCAAGTTGGTGATGGGGACATCAAGCTCAAAAACATGGTTCAAAGATGGCTGTGTTGGTGGGTGGGAGTTTAATTTCTTGTACAAAACGAAAACCATTTGTGATACTGAGGAACTTGTGAACAAAAGGCATGGAAGAGTGAAATCTGATGTTGAAGTCTCCCAAGATTAACAGGTGTGAATACGTTTGAATAAGTTTGAATATGAACAAGAAGTTCCATAAACTCCTGCTAAACACTACTGTTACCTGGATGCTAGTAAATGGACTGTGAAATGAGGGACCTGGTCCAAAGGCATTTTCAGATGTTGACAGACTCTGACTTGGTGTTGGTAAATGTGATGGCTGAACAATGAATAATGGTGCCCCCCCCCCCCCCCCCCCCAATGTGTGAAGGCTTAAAATAGTGAAATAAAGAGAAACTAGTGGGGATTAAAGCTACAAACATAGGACCATAACTTAATTTTTATCACAGAAACTTGATTAAATTCAAATTGAGCATGTGATGGCAGACAGCACCTTAGATGTTCATCATACTGATCACTGCTGTAGTAGCCTTGGCTGTATGGGTTATATCCTGCCAAGGATAGAACAGCCTGCCAGCTTCCAAAGTTTCAGGGCATCTTCCATGCACTCAAACTGTCCGACACCTCGAGCTGAATGGACTAAAAGCAAGTTTGAATGCCAACTCCTTTAGAGCTTTACTGACTCTGAAGAGTATGTTCCTCTAAGGCTTTCAAGGATAGACAGTCAGCTTAGTTCTGTTCCTTTGCTGGGAGTTTCCCTTTAGGGGAAACAAAAACTTCCATTTTCTAAGTATTTTGTGTTTTATCACTTCCTTTTTAGGAAAATTATTTTTAAAAATAGGAAGACTGTCACTAGACAGTATCGTACTTTTAAGTGGGATTGCTCTTTTTTTTTTTTTTTTTCCTCCTCTTGTCAGTTTAAAACTTCTGTAAAGTAACTGAAAAACATCTTTTTCTGTGGAGAAATTGTGTTTAAAAACACTTTGCTAGCCCTAGAAAGTAAAATAAAATGCTTTACTGTGTGTTGTGTAAATTTAAAAGAAAAAAAAGACGTGTGTTTTTTTTTTTTACAGGCATTAGCTGCTTGTCTGCACCATTTTCAGCTTGACCATGGAACAATTACTGGTTCCACAGATTTTCCTTCTAGCCACAAAAATAAAATGTTAAGCAAACAGCCTTTGCCACCACAACAGGCTTACAATTTGTCTTAAAAGCAGGTGACTGACTCATCTGTGACAGTTTGTTGTATCTCAGACTGCTCCTTTTTTATACCCCAGATCCTTCTGTTGTACCACGTGCAGCCACTATGGGCAGGATGTTAGCCAAATCCTCTGTGGCTGTTGGGTTCCCCTCAGTAAGGGAGAGGCAGTCTTTTTTTTGTCCTGGGACAGGGAACAAGGAAGGCTTCCCAATTATGTTGGAATGCTGTGGCCATCCCTGGAAAGTTCCTGCTGCCATTTGTAACACAGCTGGCCCCATTTTTACCTGTTAAAAATAAACAACAAATTAAGCACGTCTACTGTTCAGATTTCCTTAGATAAGAGTAGTTTATTGGGTCTGGCTTGGGGTTTAATCCAGGCCATTGATGGTTCGTTGAAAGTAGTTGTTGGTAAAATAATGAGGGACACCTTTTTTTCCTGAAGAGATTGAAGATTCTGAATCTGAACAGGAAAATGAAGGGGATAGATAAAGGATTTTCTCCTCAAATTTCTGATTCAGACTCTGGGATGGAGGTTGGGGGCTTAGTTTCTGTTTCTGATTATGTGGGGGTTTCTCTAAGACTATTGCTAGCATGGCACATTGAGAAACCTGTGTTCTCCCACCGAAGACAGTCTCCAAAAATACTGTTGAGTTGTTACAGAAGCTATTTCCAGAACCTACACCCATTCCTCCCATTTTATCTGCTTTAGAGGAAGTTTACTGCCTGCAATTTTCCTGATAGTGAGCTGCCTCTAAAAAGGCAGAATGTATAAAGTTTGTCAGTCATTTAAGATTTTATGCAGTACTTCACCCAGTAGCTATAGCTTTAGTGGTCCTACTGCTCCTAAACACCTGGTTAATTCCAGTCCAACTCTTTCTGATATGGATGGGAAAATTATTGATGGGTATGGGAAGAAAGTGTATACTTCTGCAATTTTGATTTTCAGAATTTTTGTCAAGCTCATATCTTAGTTTGTTCTGACAAACGGTGAAAGGATGAGGAATTTTTTATCTGCAGTTTCGTTTTGTGAGGAAAAATCTCTTTTAAATAAGTTTCTTCTATTGCACAGGTCACTACTCATTGTTTACAATACGTGTATGACTGTTTATTGCTTCCGTGGCTATTGCCACTAGTATTGGTTTGAGGAGGTTTACTTGGCTGCATTTTCAGGACCTCCCAGATGGTGATAAATGTGATATTTAAATTCCCTTTGGACAGAGAATTAGTTTTTGGCCCTCCTGCAGAGGCAATCAAAAAGTGTGATGAAAGGAATAAGCTGAAAGGAATCTAAGATTTTTCAGCCCTGTTTTTCCAAGTTTTCTAAGAGATTTTCTAACTTCTCATCCAATTTAAGCAAAAGGCAGAATTAACAGAAATACAGGTTAACAGGTTCCAAAAAGAGGTCTTTTAACGTCCCAAAACCAAGAAAGTCCAAGTCTGAATGACTGTTCACAAGGTATTGTGATCCTCTCCCACCCTAGCCCCGTTCTTTCTTCCAGAAAGTCTGAATATCCATTTTTCTCTTTGGCAACCGATTGTTTCAGACAAATGGGTTCATAAGATCATTCCTCGTGGCTATAGAAGGTAGTGGGAGGAAATTCTTCCTTTCCAGGAAGTCCTTCCTTATCTTCAGATAAGAGACTGTCTTTCTACCGGTTCTTCATCACATGCTCTTCCAAGGAGTGATAGAACCAGTGATTTTTATTCAAGCATTTTCTTGAGGTCAAAAAAAAAATGCTTGGAGACCAGTACTGGATCTTTCACTCCTAAACCTGTTTGTGATATTGCCCATATTCAAAATTGTCATGTCACTGTTGCCTCTTCCTCTTAAGTTTCTTGGTAACATTTGACTTTAAAGATGCACATTCTTATTCATCCAGACTTCAGATGTTAAGGTTTTGTGTGTCTAAATCACATTACCGATTCTCTGCCTTCCCTATTGGACTGTCCACTGAACCAAGAGTGTTCACCAAGTGTCTAGATTCAGTTTTGCTCATTGCAGGCTACAGGGTGTTCACATTTTTCCATATTTAGATGACTCTTATCTTTGAGTCTTTTTCAAAGTGTCAGGAAAATTGCTCTCTATGGTGAGACATCCTTTACAGAAGCTGGGATTCCAAGATAACATTCAAAAGTGTTTCTTGATTCCTTCACACAAGGTTGTGTTTCTAGAATGTCAGCTGGACACCTCTGTTCAAATAGCTTTTCTTCCACAGTAAAAATAGATCTATATCCAAATCTTTGTAGAGTTTTTCACTCTAACTGTGGTCATTGCAAAGGAGCCACCTCTGTGTTTCTCATGGCTTCTTTGATTCTGGTAGCCCTGGCAGGATCCCTGCATAGGTTCATAGGTGTGTACTAGGCTAATGGCCCTGGGGCCTTTACAAGCTAAGCCATAGGATTACCCTGGCATAGTGCCACCCGACCTTGGTTCCCAGCGCCTCTGTCGAGTAGAGCCACTGGTGTTATCCCCGGGGTGAATATAGGTTCATAGGCATGAGAAAGATGCAGTGGTATAAAGTCTGTTTGGTTCCAGGAAGGACGCCCTTTGTCTTTTCAAATCCCAGTGCTGGGATATGTCAGAAGAGAAACCATTTGGTGGAGACGGTAGATATCCTTAAATTCAGTTCTCCCCTTCTCCCTCCCTGTTTGAAAGCATTCAGACACAACAGACACCTCACACTCTGCTTGGGGAACAGTTTCAGGAGGGAATAAAAATGCAGCGTGTGGGGGACATAAAGGACAGATGCAAGCACATAATTATCAGAGATGCTTGCCCTGATTGAAGCATTCAACTGTCTGAATCATCTTTGGTCCCTGATACCTCTTCAGTTAAAGATAATACCACAGTACTGTGATACATCAACAAGCAGGGGGGAGACCAGGTTGTACCTTCTTTACAGGCTAGCCATATTAGGCTGGGATGTAGCATCTCACTCTGCAGTCCTGTAATATAAAAACCACCAAATTCATGAAAACGAAATGAACATCTAAAAAAAAAAAAAAAAAAAAAAAAAAAAACGTGAAATGAAGACAAAATGATGACTGTCCACACAAATAAAAAGTTAAGTGCTTTCTTTCGTTTTAATCGTAACAAACTTCTTCAGAACTGACCAACAAATCAGTGAGTCAAGTTTAAATACAGAATTGATTAATAAATGACCCAATCACATGTCCATTCATCAATGCATACAATTTTCTTAAACATAAGTATCAGATTTAAAATATACCGCCTAACATATGTACAAAACATATAGCACATACAAGTTTATGCATACTATAAAAATACATATCAAAATATTTAATCTATTATTCAAAAGACATTTAAGGTCTCATTCAGACCAGGAATGTGATCTGCCCTAAGGAAGACCTGCCATCTAAGCTCCTTGTTTAAGGGCATTATTGAATTCTTTAACAAATGGAGTTAAATCTATTCCATCCAACACAAAAAAAAAAAATTTTTTTGAAATTAGAACACTCCAAAGCATGTTTGGCTAACACATTGTTAGTATCTTTATTTCTAATAGCCAAACGATGTTCATAAATCATTTTGTAAAGGGCTGTAGTTGTTTTCTCCACATAAAAATTGTGACAGGTGGAGCACATTGCCAAATATATCTCCGTGCGGAAAGCTAAGTACCCCGTTCGGGAAACTTTTTCTTGCTCCTTACCGATGTCAGTAAAAGTTAGTAATTGCATTACTTGTGGAAAGCAAATACCTCTCAAAAGATTTTCATTCATACTGTATTCCTTGCCTAGGCCCTGACCACAACGTGCCTTGCTGTCGGTTTTGTGCTTTATTTAAACAGCGCAGTATCTGTCGTCGGTATATTTTCACTTCTAAATATTTCGGTTCTCAGTTTAATTATCCAGAAATGTCAGTTAGCCTTCTGACTTCCGGGATTCAGAAAAAACGCAAAGATAACAGGCCGCCGAGGTCCAAAGCTGCTGACGACGCTTCTCCTAAGCCAGTCATCAGTTCGCCGGTACTCCAGTGAGGCGCTTTCGCAGCCCCTGATACCCGCTACTTCTGACTTTCAGGCCTCTACCAAGACCCATTCAGAGTCCGGTATGCCGCGAGATGCTTCAACTGTGGAACCTGTGGATGTCTCTACCTTGGATGGGTCCAGAGCCGCTGTGCAGGCACACTGGCTTCTGGGGGTGTATTCAGGCCTACGGACTTGCATATTAAACTGACGCCTCCTTCATTTAGGCCAAAATCTCGAACCATGCCGAAGAAACCGAGGCCCAGGCCACATGCTCAGGCCTCTATGCCTAAAAAATAAATAAGAATGGCTGAATATCTTATAACTTTAATCAGAGGAAGCCAACCTCCCCCTTCTAAGAGACCTAGGGTTGAAGTTGTTTTATGAATCTTCTGAACAGGATGCTGATTCTTCTGACTATCTGGATTTGCCTCTGTCTGCTTATGAGGATTCTGATGCAGAGGACTCCATTCCCTCTGCTTCCCTTCCAGAGGATTTTTCTTTTGGTGAAACCTTACATACTCTAAGGGAGCATTTCCACTGGGAAAGCCAGGATTTTTCTGATTCTAAAAAGAGGCTTAGGGATTTCTTACTCCTGCCTCAGCATAGGCCTTTAGCTATACCTCCTGTACTGGACATTGTTGATGCCTTTGCAGAATCTAGTTTGGCCCCTGATTCTTCGCCTCCTGCTCCCAGCGAACCTGACCGATATTACAGGGTTCCTGATTCTCACAAGTTCCTTTTTAAAAATCCTATTGCGGATCCATAGACTGTTTCACAGGGACCAAAGGGCATTAAGGCGTCTACTGCTAAAAATCCTACCTCCTCTGATAGAGACCCCAGGGCGCTGGATAGATGGGGTAAGAAAGTTTACACTTCTGCAGACTTGGCCATTAGGGCTTTAAGCTGCCAGTTTCATATGTTAAAATATCAACAACATGTTATTGGATTGCTTAAACAGAAAATTATGTTAATGCCTGACTGTGCGGAAAATAAAGAATTACAGGATTTAATGCATTCTGCTGAACAGGTTGGAAAACATACTTTGCAATGTGGATTTGATACATTAGAGGCGTCTTGCAGGGCTGCTGTTACTGGTTCTGTGCTCAGAAGCCATGCTGTGCTTAAGGAGCAATCTTTGCCAGATCATGTTAAAGCTAAATTGTTGGATGCTCCCTTAAATCAGGACCGCCTGTTTGGCAACAAGGCTGAGGAAGTTCTTAAAAAGATGGAAGATCAAGCTAAATCTATGCAAACTGTTAGATTTCTTACAAGTTCAGCCTCTTAGATTTAGTCGGCACTGGCCCTCTGAAAATTGGTCCTTTCCAGCCCCTTCCGGGTCTTCTCAAGCCAAACTCAGACACAGCAGAAACCTCAGGTTTCGGTTCCAAGGGACACACAAGACTAGGCAGTGGGGGGTTTCCACACCCAAACCTGGGAGCAGCAAGACTCCCCCCTGTGGAAAACCATCTCCATGACTTGCTTTTAAGACTTCCAAGCACTTCCCAACTGAATGCTCCTTTAGGCGGAAAGATTGGTCTGCAGGCCAGAAACTGGGAACTCATTATCCAGGACAAATGGGTTCTAAATATAGTGTCCCAAGGATACAGATTTCATTTCCACACTTTACCAACACCAAGCGGGTGGCCAGATCTATCCCCAAATCAGTGGGCAGAGGCCCCAAATCAGGTAGTCTCTCTCTCTCAAACATGGGGGCTATTCAGTTGGTACCAGAAGAGGAAAAGGGACAAGATTTCTAGTAGAGACTTTTCCTGGTACCCAGAAAAGGCAATACATGGCGTCCTATCCTGGACCTTTCCATTCTAAACACTTTTCTGGTGTTTCCAAAATTGAAAAAAATGCTGACTTCAGCTGCTTCCTAAGCTAGGCAATGAAGGATGCATGGTTGGCAACACTGGACTTAAAAGAAGCATACCTGCACATCCCTATCGGGGAGTCTTGCAGAAGATACCTACGCTTCAAAGCAGGCTACATGCACTGTCAGTTCTCTGCACTGTCCTTTGGCTTATCTACTGCACCCAGGGGTATTCTCAAAATGCCTAGCTCCAGTCATTGCATTTTGCAGGCAAATAAATATTCAAATATACCCATACATGGATGATTGTCTAATTTAGGCAGAAAGCAAGAACATTCTCTTCAGTCATCTGGCCTTTGTTCAAAATGTACTGGCTTGTCTGGGGTTCATCATAAATGAAAAGAAATCCCACTTGGTACCCTGTCAACAAATTATATTCCTGGGAGCAAGCTTGAATACAACTTCCCAGATGGCTTTCCTCACGCCAGAGAAATGGTTACATTTGACAACTTACTTCAAACAAGTGGCCACAGAAACCCAGCTATCAGAAAGGCAAATACTGCAAGCCTTGGGGTTCATGGCCTCCTGCATTCTTCTAATCCCATATGCAAGGATGCATATGAGGAAACTACAATGGTATCTCAAAAGCCTATGGTGTCAAAATTCACAGGATCTGGAAGCAAGGATTCCTATCGTACCTTGCCTGTGCTTAGAGTTCCTTTGGTGGGCAGAGGTCTGCCACTAAAACAGGGGACTGCAGTTCACATTACCCCCTGCCAAACAAATCTTAACAGATGCATCAGACTATGCATGGGCGGGCTCACCTAGCAGGGAAGTGCATTCAGGGCATATGGAACCCAAATCAAATGCACCTGCACATAAATCAAAAGGAAATGTTAGCAGTACAAAATACCCCGACAGCCTTCAAGGACCACATTCTTCCAGGACAACTAATGGTAAAGACAGACAACACTGTCATGTGGTACATAAACAAGCAGGGGGGTACACATTCTTACCCCCTCTGCAGACTAGCCATGGCATTGTGGAACACACCCTTGAGCTACCAAGTGAATCTGCAAGCTCAATTCCTGCCAGGAAAACTAAATACACTGGCAGACAGACTAAGCAGAAACCTTATGGACCCACATGAATGGAAACTGGAACCAAGGATTTTCAACATGTTGACAAGCAAATGGGGGAGTCCCAGTTATAGACCCGTTTGCCTCCCACCAGAACCATCAACTGGACAAATTTTGCACAAGGATTCCCCACAAACAAGCTTGGAAAGTGGATGCTCTATCCTTCAGCTGGAAAAACCTATCAGTTTATGCCTTTCGTCCTCTGCCTCTGCTCTCCATGGTACTACTGAAGATCAAACAGGACAAGTCAAGGATGATTTTAATTGCACCAGATCTCTCCTTTTACCATCCCTCAGTAAATCAGTGATGGGATATCATTTTGGAGGCAAGGAGGCCTCGTACTAGAAAATCTTATGCTGCAAAATGGAAGAGATTCTGTGTTTGGAACCAGCCTCAAGGAATGAATGCAGCAGTGCCCAATTTACCTCAGATTCTACAATACTTAACTGAGATGCTTCATAAGGTCTTTTTTTTCCTCCGTCAAAATTAATGCCTCAGCCATGTCAACTCATTATAGCACAGAGCCTCCCCTCTTCTCTCACCCACTGCTCAAACAGTTCCTCAGAGGGGTCAAAAATCTAAGGCCACCCAGGAGGGCTCCAACTCCAGCCTGGGATCTTACCTTTGTCTTTGAGAAACTCACTCTTCCTCCCTTCGAGCCAGCTGCTACTGCAGATTTAAAATTTCTTTCCTGGAAAACAGCACTTCTGCAAGAAGGGCATCTGAATTACAGGCCCATATGGCAGTGGAACCTTTCATCATCTTTCATGCGGATAGGATGTCCCTCAGGACCAATCCCTCCTCCATGCCCAAGGTGGTATCCAGTGTGACTCTTAATCAGTCCATTCATTTTGCCTACCTTTTTTTCCTAACCCACAAAACAAAGGGGAACGGATACTGCACTCTTTAGATGTGCACAGCCAGCTTAGATTCTACTTGGACAGGACTAAACCTCAAAGGAAATCTGAACAACTACTGGTGGCATTTGCTGCATGGACAGAGGGGAAAGCTATTTCAGAACAAACCATTTCAAAATGGATAAGATACTGCATTAATTTCTGCTATAAGCACCATGGAAAACCTATCCCGCAGGGCATCAGACCCCATTCAACCAGGGCTGCTTCCACCTCTACAGCCTTTCTCAGGGGAGTCCCTACTAGGGACATCTTAGAAGCTGCTACCTGGAGTTCTGTACATACTTTCACCAAGCATTACCATTTGACAATTTTCTCTAGTGGCAAAACCAGCCCTGGATTTAAAGTCTTATAGGGCCTTATAGCTGGTCCTAATTCTATTTAAATTCCTCCTCCCAACCATAGCTTTGGGAATTTAACCAAATGTAATGACTGCAACAGTGAAACATGAAGAACATAGTACAGTTGTGTACACTTACTGTAAATGTAGATGTTTGAGTGTATTCACTATTGCAGTCCTGGTTACCCTCCCTCCAGCACCCTTTTCTTTCTTTGGCTATACCTCTACTCTCACTTACTATGCTCTAAAAGCTTTTTGGTGTATTTGCTTTTCTGTTGGAGGGATATCCTTGTATTTATAGATTTAATTGCTTCCCATTAGGGAGGCACCTGACATCTGGGGCAAGAAAAACTGATGTAATGGCGTCTGCTGCATGTTTTTATACCCCTGATGACCTGACATCATGGAAGAAGGGACAGCAACCGACGCAGGACCCAAGACTTTTTTAATCAGGCCGACTGAGGGCTACTGCAAAGCAGATAATCCAAATGTAATGACTGCAACAGTGAATACACTCAAACATCTACGTTTATGGTAAGTGTACACAACTGTACTTTTTTGAAAGTAGCTTTGTACAAGAGGCCGCCTGGTCCCTCCTTGGTATCTTAATTTTGTGTAGTGAGGTTCACACTTGCTCCATTTGAATCAACTAACCTGGCTGACCTGAGGTTCTTAACATGGAAACAGTTATACTTTTACCCTGATGTCTGCAAGAACAGTATCTGAGTTGAAAGCTCTTATGGCGAGTCAGCCATGTCAAGGATATAGGATCTGAATTGCACAGGCATAGTAAGATTAATTTTAATGCTGTTGACTGCCAAAAAAAAAAGGGTACTTTCATATTATCGCAACCACATTTTCGCAGTAATGCGTAAGTACCGCATAATTTGATGGTTCTAAACTGTACAGTTGTACACTTTGACATTTATTTCATTATTTGCCCTGACCCCATGTGAAAAGAATGTGGAAAAAGGGATGAGGATGGTTTTACTGTGAAAGTCCGAGGAACTGGTGCTGGTTTTCAGCGGAGGCCCTGGGAGAAAAGCTCCATGGTAACAGTTTAATGCAATTATTATTTACAATAACAAGTTTTATAACTGTTTCAGTGAATGCATACCATACTGGTTAGTATGTGTTCTTCCAGACGTAAGGATTCTGAGGAATATTCAGAAAAAATACACTTGAATGCAGTGAGTATGCCTACCTACATCCTTGCATGCCATTATGACCATATATGCAAAATGTGTCAAACCAAAGTAGTACTGCTTATTTCTTCCATGAAAAACAACCCCAGAAGTTGTCCACATAATCCACCCTCCCTTTAGAAAAGTATCAGTTACTGCACCTGTGTCATTGAAAAGGTTCCTTTCAACCATGTTTACAACTTGAGAAACAAATACTTTACCAAATGCATTATTCCTGTCTGTTTTTTTCATAGTCGGGATTCAATCCTCACAGTGAAAACGTTCCTAAACAGGAAGCCGAATTTTTCAGTTATTTGTCATCCTTAAGGAAATCCGAACTAATTCCTTAGCAGTAACGACTTAAAAGCACTTTAGAGTGTTCCCTGCACTCATTTTGTTTCTAATATGCGAATATCACTACCGCGAAAATGTGGTTGCGATAACACGCAAGTACCAAAAAAGAGGGGGTGGGGCAATTTCTCGAAAGTGGAAATCAAAATCTAAACCATTTGTAACTGAATTCCTGAAAATTGTAAAGATAAAAAAGTAGTAGTAGTATTTTAGAAAAAGGAAGGGGCAAATTACATACAAGTAAATGGAATTTCTGGGGGCAGTGCATATAGAGTAATGTTCATAAGAAGGAATGAAATTTAATTAAATGCAGGAATTGAGCAATTGATGTAATGTTGGAATGAGTTAAAACTTAATGTATACTACATGAAAGTAAAGGAAATTTGTTTTTCTTTTGTATTACTGTGTATGTATTTAAAAAGAATCATGCTTAATAGATTTAAAAAATGTTATTTAATTAATCTAGGGGGGGTGTTATTTAATTAAATTAAAATAGGGGAGGCTGAGCATATTTAGAAATTTCTAAATAGTTTGATTCATTTCCTGAAGTTCTTCAAAGTACTTAAGTATGATAGAAAATAGATGAAGAGAATAAACTTTCACTTGCAGATTTGCAAGTTTTAGTAAGGCCGGGCAGTTAAACAGTTCAGAGCTTCCAAATACTGGTTGCAGCAACAGGTATCTTGTGCATTTATTTGTTGAACCCTATCCTGTGGTGTACTCACCTATTCAAGTATTTTTAAAAAGAATAAATGTTCTAGAGTTCTGCAAGAAAGATTGGGTTTTCCAAAGAACACTGGAAGCCTCAAATCAAAGCAACATTTTTTTAGCACTGTACTGTGTTTATTCAAGTATTTTAATTAAAAGAAGAAACTATTCCAGAGTTGTGCAGGATGGATTGTTTTTTTAGGAGAGTAGGGGAAGCCTTGCATCCAAGCAGGGCATGGCCAATATCAAGTGGTGATCTGATGGAATTGTAATTACTAGTTTGACCAAAACCTGAATGATTAGCAATGTATGTTTTAATATAGGTAATTTACTCAAATAACAGGTAAATCACAAGTGAAATGTAGTAAGGTTGATCATTCATGCAGTGTTCACGGATTGTAAGAGGGAAAGTTGAACGTAAATAAAGGGTCACCAGCAGTAGCGGTTTCTTAAAGTTATCTTCCCTCTAGGTCATCATTGTTGTGTTAGTGTTGTCATATGTTTTGCCTTCCCTCCACAAAATCACATTGACAAAGATGTTGCTAAAGGTAGATATGGATCATTCTTTTAGTTAGTGTGGACATCATCAGTTTATGAACATGATTTAAAATTGAAATTGGTTTTATTTAATGTATTTTGTTTCACCATTTTATTCTTTTTTTTTTTTTTTTTGTGTTGTAGCGGATCTCTACTGTTTTAGTGCCGTATATGAAACAAAGATGTTCTTCATCTCACATTGCTGCAGTCCTTACTTATGGGTAGTCCGCTGTCCTCGGTCGGCCCGAATACCAAAGTATTAGGCTGACGTCGGTCATGGGCGCCTAGATCTGACATCAGAGCGTCAGGGTATAAAGGCGCATGACCGACGTCATATCCTCAGTCTTTTTTGCCGCATGGTCCGATGCAGAAGCAGCGTTGCAAGTGCCGTTCGGCGTTCTGAAATTTTTCGCTGGAGTTTCAGACCGACACCAAGTTGGGGTAACTACCCCGTTGGGGAATATTTTTGTATTTTCTTGCCTCAGTTACTTACCGGATCTCAGAAAAAGTGAATAATTGTATTTCTTGTGGGAAACAGATACCGCATAGGGATTACCACTCGCTTTGTATTCCTTGTTTGGGACCGGAGCACGGCGTAGTTGGGTGTCGGTTTTGTGCTAGGTTTAATAAGCGCACTATAAAACGGAGGTTAGATTGCGCTAGGTTAGTCTTTGGCAAGAGGTGTAATTATAATATGCCGTCGGATGTTCCGGCCTGCTTCTACTAAGAAGCGCAAAGACAAATCTTTAAAGCCTAGGCAGGATGATTCGTCCGTTTGGACGCCGGACCTTTTGAAGCTACAGCTGAACAGGTGGATCCGGCTGAAGTTTCTGTTGAGTCCCAGGGGGAAACTTTGATTTTACAAGATGTGGCCTCTCAGGAGGCAGGTCAGGCTGAAGGGGCCTCTCAGGTTACTATTCTCCCTTCTATGCCTAAGGTGGTTAGGCCTTCTGCTACTGTTTCTAAGGCTCCTTCTAAGGGCAGGTCTGTTTTGCCTTCCTCTGGTGTCAGTTCTGGTTCTTCAGGGTCTGTGCCTAAAAAGCACATGCTTAAAATGGCAGAGGATTTGATTACTTTAATTAGAGGTTCTATGCCCCCTCCTGATAAGAGGCCCAGGATGGAGCCAGAGTTGGAAAATTTGGAGCAGGCCTCAGATGATTCAGTGTCTTCTGCTGAAGACATTCAAGATTTCCCTCCTTATTCTGATTCTGATGCAGAGGATTCCACTCCTTCTGCTGCTCCTCCAGAGGATTTTTCATTTTCAGAAACTCTGCATTCCATGAGGGAGCATTTTAAGTGGGAGGGACAGGATTATTCTGATTCACGGAAGAGGCTTAGGGAGTTCTTGTTTTTACCACAGCATAGACCCTTAGCTATACCTCCGGTTTTGGATGTTGTTTCAGATGTTTTCTCGGAAGCTTCCCTTAATCCAGATTCTGTGCCTCCTGCCCCAGTTAAACCGGACCGGTATTACAGGGTGCCTGAGGCTCATAATATCTGTATAAGAGTCCTAGGGCGGACCCAGAAACTATTAGTCAGGGGCCTAAGGGTGTTAGAGCCTCTGTTGTTAAGAATCCGGTTCCTCTGGATAAGGAAGCTAGAGCTTTGGATAGATGGGGTAAGAAGGTGTATACCTCTTGTACTTTAGCAATGAGAGCTTTGAACTGCCAGTTTCATATGTTGAAGTATCAGAATTTCCTCCTTTCTCAGCTAAGATCTAAAGTGGATGCTTTGGCAGAGGGCATAGAGTGTAAAGAATTGCAGGATTTAGTGCATGTTTCTGAACAGGTGGGTAAGCACTCTTTGCAATGTGGTTTTGATGCTTTACAGGCTTCTTCTAGGGTGGCTGCCACTGGTTCAGTTATTCGTAGGCACGCCTGGCTTAAGGATCAGAATTTGTCTGAGCATGTTAAGTCTAGAATTCTGGATGCCCCTTTACAGTCTGAAGTTTTGTTTGGTCCTCCTGTGGAGTCTGTCTTAAAGAAAATGGAAGACAAGGCTAAGTCTATGCAGACAGTTAAAGATTTTTTGCAGGTACAACCTCCAAAGTTTAGTAGAAATTGGCCTACTAAGGGGTGGACGTACCCTTTTTCTGATTCTCAGTCTAGGGGTAGATCTAGGCGTGGTAGGAGCAGAGCTCAGAGTACCTTCAGGCCGAGACAATGGAGTTCGCCTGCTCAATCTGCTGGTGAGGGCAGGGGCCAGTCCTTTCGTAAACAGGCCCAATGACCTACATTTTCAGCTGCCAGATTCTTCTTGCCTGGCAGCTCCTTTGGGAGGAAAGTTGGCTCTTTTCAAGCAAAATTGGCATTTAGTCACCCAGGACAAATGGGTATTGGACATTATAAACCGAGGTTACAAGTTCTATTTCCACACCATGCCTCCTTTCAAAGGCATGCCAGACGCCCCTCCTCGGCAAAGGATAGAGGCTCACAGACAAATTTCTTTACTTCTTCAAATAGGAGCTATACAGCCAGTTCCTCTGTCAGAAGTGGGCCTAGGATTTTATTCTCGCCTGTTTCTAGTTCCAAAGAAAGGGAACACGTGGAGACCAATTTTGGATTTATCTATCCTCAACACTTACCTGGACATTCCAAAGTTCAAGATGCTGACTTTACAACAACTTTTACCTCTGTTGGGAAAAGATCACTGGATGGTTACTCTGGATCTCAAAGAGGCTTACCTTCATGTTCCTATCAGGCCCAGTTGCAGGAGGTACCTGCGTTTTCGGGCTGGAAATTTACATGATCAGTTCTCTGCATTGCCCTTTGGCTTATCTACTGCGCCCAGAGTGTTCACAAAGGTTCTGGCTCCAGTGATAGCATTTTTCAGACTAAGAGGAATACAGATTTATCCTTATTTGGACGACTGCCTGATTATTGCACAAGAAAAGGACGAACTTATTCATCATCTACAGTATGTGATGGCAGTGTTAAGATGCTTAGGGTATTCTGTGAACGAAACAAAGTCCAGTCTAGTACCCTCTCAGGACATGTGCTTTCTGGGTGTGAGACTGAATACAGCTTCCCAGATGGCCTTTTTGACCCCGGACAAACAAAGAAGCCTTTCTCTTTATTTCCAGCAAATGTCTCTACGGTCCAGGCTGACTGCAAGGACAGTCCTTCAAGCCTTGGGGTTCATGGCATCTTGTATTCTGGTGCTTCCCAATGCCAAATTGCATATGAGGAAGCTTCAATGGTATCTCAAAAATGTGTGGACACAGCACTGCCAAGATCTAGACACTGTCATTCAGATAATACCTTGCATTCGGAAGGAGTTTTTGTGGTGGGCTCAGGAATGTCACCTAAACAAGGGACTCTCTGTGACCCGGCCAGAGGCGAGTCAGATTCTAACGACAGATGCCTCGGACAAGGCTTGGGGAGCACACCTCAATGGAAAATGGGTGCAAAACACGTGGCCTGTCAAACTCCAACATTTGCGTATCAACTTGAAGGAAATGTTAGCAGTCCAGTTTGCATTGATGGCTTTCAAAGATTTACTTCACCCAGGGCAGGTGTTGATTCAAACAGACAACACTACTGTCAATGTGGTACATCAACAAGCAGGGGGGAACCCATTCTTACCCTCTTTGCAGGCAAGCGATGATTCTGTGGGAAACTGCTCTCAATCTACACCTCAATCTTCAGGCAAGGTTTCTACCAGGAGCACAGAACTCCTTAGCAGATGTATTGAGCAGACAAATAGTGGATCCTCACGAGTGGAAATTGGATCCTCATGTATTTCAACAGTTGACAGTGTTATGGGGAACTCCAGACATAGATCTGTTCGCTTCTCCACTAAATTACCAGTTGCCAAAGTTTTGCACAAAAATGTTTCATCACACAGCTTGGAAGGTGGACGCTCTATCATTCAGTTGGAACAATCTGCATGTATATGCCTTTCCACCTCTGCCTCTTCTTCCCAAGGTACTTTTGAAGGCCAGACAAGACAAGCCAACCATGATTTTGATAGCACCGGATTGGCCTCGACAACACTGGTACCCACTACTGAGGAGTTTAGTACGAGAACCTCCATGGCCTCTGCCTTTGATTCCGCTCCTTTTGTCACAAGAGGACACTCACTTCCTCAATGTCAAGATTCAGTCTCTGCATCTAACAGCCTGGCATATTCTGTTTTAGATTCTGGAGGGTCTCAGCTTCCACAACAAGTTTTGAATGTTATTTTGGAGGCCAGGAGGCCTAGTACCAGGAAAGTTTACGCTGATAAATGGAGGAGATTTTTTATTTGGAGCAAAGGAAAGGACCTTGATGTCTCCAAACCTGATTTAAGTGTTGCTCTTCAATATCTTACTGAGCTATTGGACAAGGGTTTGTCTTTCTCCTCAATAAAGGTTCATGCTGCAGCCATTTCTGCTCACTATGATTGTGACCCTCCTTTATTCTCTCATCCTTGGTTTAAGCAATTTCTTAGAGGGGCAAAGAATATAAGACCCCCACGTAGAGCTCCTACTCCTGCTTGGGATCTCAATTTTGTGTTGGAAAAACTTACTCTACAACCTTTTGAGCCTGCAGCTACTGCCGAGTTAAAGTATTTGTCATGGAAAACTGCTTTTTTGTTGGCCATTACCTCTGCAAGAAGGGTTTCTGAATTACAGGCCGTCATGGCAGTGGAGCCTTTCCTGATTTTTCATAAGGATAGGGTATCTTTGCACTAATCCTTCCTTTATGCCTAAAGTGGTTTCTAGTGTGGCCTTAAATCAAACTATTCATTTGCCTACTTTTTATGCAAACCCCAAAATAAAGGGAGAAAATTTTGCATACTTTGGATATTCACAGGCAGTTGCGTTATTATTTGAGCAGAACCAAGGAGTTCAGACAGGCTCAGCAATTGTTTGTTTCTTTTGCTTTGGGTTCACAGGGTAAACCTGTTTCAAAACAAACTATTTCTAAATGGATTGGGTTTTGTATTTCTTTCTGTTACTCCCATCATGGTAAGGAGATTCCTGCTGGAATCAGGCCTCATTCCACTAGGGCTACTGCTACTTCTACGGCCTTTCTAAGGGGTAGCTACAAAAGACATTTTGGAGGCAGCTACTTGGAGTTCAGTGCATACCTTTTCTAAACATTACCACCTTCCTCTTTATTCTAAGTCTAGGGCTGGATTTGCCACTGTAATTTTACAGGGCATTTTAGCGCCCCTAATGCTTTATGATTTTTACCATCCTCCCTTTCCCGTTGCTTTGGGATTCTACCCATAAGTAAGGACTGCAGCAATGTGAGATGAAGAACATAGTACAGTTTTGTACCTACCATAAATGTAGATGTTCAAGATCCACATTGCTGCAGTCCAATTTACCCTCCCTCCTTCCCCACTGTAGTTTGACTTGGTGCTATGCTTTAGGTGATGGTTGTTGTTGGGCATGTTTTTGGGAGGTATTCTGTTTTTGGCTGTGGCCTTTCTGGTTTGGCCTTCTGACATCTGGGGCAAGAAAAGACTGAGGATATGACGTCGGTCATGCGCCTTTATACCCTGACGCTCTGATGTCAGATCTAGGCGCCCATGACCGACGTCAGCCTAATACTTTGGTATTCGGGCCGACCGAGGACAGCGGACTACCCATAAGTAAGGACTGCAGCAATGTGGATCTTCGAACATCTACATTTATGGTAGGTACAAAACTGTACTTTTGAAGGGTCTTTACTCTCTCTGGGTAGAATATTCACCACAGCTTTATTCTAAGGTTCTGTTACACCCCCCCCCCCCATAAAATTTTGTTAAACAAATCTTTCCATATCTTTATCGTTTTCTTGTCTCTTAATGTCTAGACTTCACCAGGAATACTGCCTGTTCTGGAGACTTCCCTGCCGATTGTTTATGCATAACTGTTTTTCTTATCGCTCAATTGTTGAGCCATATCCTCCTGTAACTTGCATCTGTGACTTTTCTTGTTTTCCTCATTCCTCTGATTTATACAGTTTTTCATGAAATTTCCAAAATATCTGTAAAACCTCTAAGATGTATAGTTCTTCATATGGATCACTGCTGTAGTATCCTAAGCTATATGGATAATTTTTTGCCTCAGGGGTATAACAGTTGGCTAACTTGCAGAGCTTCAGGGCACCTTCTACATACCCAAACCATTAGTCAGTTTGAGCTGAGCTAAGAGTTTTGGGCACCCAGCTCTTCAGAGCTTTTTTGCCAATGAAGATAGCCCTCCTATAGGCTTTTGGTTAGCGACAGTTGTCTAAAGATTTTTCGTTGCTGAGCAGATAATTTACTTTTTTATGACACAACTCTACTTTTACTGTAAAAATAGAACAAACATAGGAAAAAATGGTTATAATGGCTATACTTCTAAATGGGAGTGCTACTTTTTCACTTTTGTGGTAAGTTATTTAAACGTATTTAAAACCGTTTTTGTTTTAAAAGTGTTTAACTTTTTTGGGGGTAAGGATAATTGATGTGTGTTTGCAGGGGAAATGTTGCATTTTTCCAAGTGGTGGTGCTGCGGTTCAACTCTCAGCTAGAGCGTCTTCTGCGTGGAGATATGCGTGAATGGGCGTACCTTCGTTGAAGGTTGTGTGTTAGGGCTGGCAACTCTGCACGTAAAAATCAACTGCCAATCATTAGCGGACCGGAGTTCCGCTGTGGTGACCCCTAACCGGGAAAAGCCGAAAGACACAACAACTATTGTTGCTAGGCTTCTCTGGGAATTGGGCATCTTTTTTGGCTTGGCCATGGAATGCCTTCCGATTCCTCGGTTACTCCTCCTAACCACAAAAAGAATGTTAAACAGTCTTTTGCCACTAGAGCAGGCTGCCAAAGTATCAGTCACAAGTGAGTGACTGTTGCCAGAGCTGGCTCCTCGAGCCACTCCCATTTCCTTGGTTCCTGCCTGTGTAGTCCCTGTAGCCTCCATTGACCTAAGGTTAGACATGTACTCCATGGCTCTTGGAGTGCCCTTGGCTGGCAAAGAGCTACTGTTGTCTATTCTGAGAGAAGGGGAAGAGGATGACAACCTTTCTAGTCAAAGTTGTGCCCATTCTTTGGGTGGTCCTAGGTAGTACTAAGTCTGTTTCTTTAAAGAAATCCTGTCAAAAAAATATAAACCTGTCTTCTGTCTTGGTTTCTCTGGACAGGAGTTATTTTTTGGCCTGGCTCGGGGATTACTGCAGACTGAAACTTTCTCCTAGTAAAAGAAGAAGGGATCTTTCATTTTTGAAGATGATTTTGAAAGTTCTGTTTGTGTTTTGTCTCCATAGATGTCTGCTCTAGATTCTGAGGAGAGTATGGCTGTATATATTCCCCTTTGAAGGATTCCTTTTTCTGTATCAGTGTGAAACATTTTTCATTGGGAAAGCTGTGGTGTTTCTCAGTCCCTCAGGATGTGGTATGATTTGCTACAACTGGAATTTTTAGAAGTTTATCCTGTTGATGCATAAGAGGCTGTTTTTTATTACAGCCGTTAACTTGCTTGACACCCAGACTGCTGCCCCCTGGAAATCCAAGACGATATAAAATTCCTCAGTCTTACACTCGTCCTAGATTACCCCCTGCAGTTATTGCTTTTCTGAGCCTAGCTGCTGCAAAACATTTAGTTAATACTAAATTCCTCTCCTAACAAGGATGGGAAGGTTTTTGATAGAGTTGGGGGGGGGGGGTGTATTCTGCAGTACTTGTTTAGTATTTTCAGCTGTCAATCTTATATGGTTATGCTTGCCTCTTTGAGAATGTGAGGAATGCTTTTGATATTGGCTTCCTCTTCTGAGAGAAAAAAACTGCTGTCTGTGGTGGTTTCTTTGTCTCAAATGGCCACTACTGTTTGAAACATGCTTGTGATTTTGCTGGTGCCACTTTCAGAGCTGTTGCCACTGTGACTTGGAAAGGAGTCTGTTTAGTTGCTTTCTCAAAACCTTCCAGAAGATGTTGATGTTGAATTTTGGTCAGAGAGTTGGTGTTTGACCATCTGCTGTAGCTGTCCTTAAGTGTGATGAGAGGCATATGCTGATTTAATGGGTTTTCTCAAGTTTTTTTTATTTTTTATTTATTTATTTTGTGCCCCCCTCCTCCATGTTGGCCAAGGGATTTAATGATCTCCCTTCTAACTTATTTAAGACTAAATAATCAGTCCCAGCAAGCTGTGCTGGTAAGTAATTGTTTTAAAAAGCTATAACAAAGTTTCCAAAGGTAGTGGGTTCACTCAGAATTAAGGACAGTCTAGGTCAGTGTGACTACTTACAAGACCCACGCCGACAAGCCTCTCTCCCTCCACTTTGAAGTATTCCCCCTTACTTGCCAGACTTAACTCTGTATTCCATCCTGCCATTGAGCATACACTTTCTTTCCAGGGGTGGTGGGGGTGGGTTTGGGTGTTAAAACTCCTCTAAAATAGAAGGGAAAGCTTCTATGCAGAATTGCTTCTTATGCCAAGTTCTTATAATTTCCTTTTGAGTTTTCTGGTAACCTTAGAATTTAAAAGATACATATTGTCATATTCTTAGATCTGCATATCAGAAGTTCTGGAGAAGTGTCAGGAATCTCTTACTTGGGTGAGGAATCTCCTACAAAGATTGGGCCTCTTGGAGACTGTACAGATGTCTTATGTGATTAATTCTTAATTTTTTCCCCCTGAAGTGTCTCTGGGGCACACAAAAGGAAAATAGATTTTTATCTAGATCTGTTCTTGAGCTGTTAATCATTCATACTGCCTCAGTGGCGTACGAGTTCTCTGCTTGCACAAACCCCATTCCCTCTTCTGACTGCCTGTGGCAGAGGATCAGCTAAGTCCCTCCCTTCAGGGGAGGCCTAAGTCCTGTCACAGGAAGTCTTTTAGTGCTAGCTGTAGGACTCTCACAGTTGAATCTCCTCAGCAGCTTGCATAGGTGGATTACAACTTTCAGATAAGATCTCTTTAGGAACTTCCCTTTCTCTTTATTATTTTTATACTTTTGATTTTTTTTTTTGTTTCTTTTATTTTAATACTTATTTTCTACGGCTGTAAATTCCTCTGGGAATTTAACTTATTACTGTGCTGTTTGTACGTTTAATACTACTTTAAGTTGTTTTCAGGGAAGCTGAATTTCTGTTAGTTGAAAACTAGGGACTGTCTCGTCTATGTAGGGTCGCAGTTTACTTGCAAGTGTTTCGATTACCTGCTTAATTTTAAAGTTCTGACAAGAAAATCTTGCACATTTTGCACTTTTTTCTTTATTCAGTATTTACTAATTTAAACAGTGATGTAGCAATTTTTATTAAGTCACAATTTTACTGTGAATTACTTATTTGCAGTTTCTCTGGAGTTTATTTACATGGAAAGCTTGCCTATTTATGCTGTTTCAAAGGTTTTCTGTTTGATTTAAGGGCATATATTTGATTTTTTGGCACTTTTTGGACAATTAAGTTTTACATGGTACTGTGATTGGGTCTGCTACTGTTTTACTACAAAAGTGCAAGTTGTAGAAAAGGCCTAGCACATTTAAAATGTTTCTGATACATTTTATCGGTTTACTATGTGGGGATATAATTTTTCTATTATCACTGCCCTTAGTCAACCTTTAATAGTGTTTGTGTATTATTCTGGCTAGTGTTTTTCCCCTGACTTGATAGATCTTAATACAGCTGCCCCCTCCCAATGAAATCCAGTTGCAGTAAAAAAGAAAAAAAATATGCCTCTGCTTACAGTTTGTGAACATGTTGCCTTAAGCTGGACTGTAGACCACCTACGATTTTCTCCGGCACCCTCTTGTGTGAGCTGTAGTCCTGTGTGTTATGGGGGTTGGACACATCCTCTGGGGCTGTTCCAGTACCTGGTGTCAGGTATGGGAGAACCAAACCCTTTAGGTGCAGGAGATGTCGGGAGCAAGAGACAGTCTCCAGATATTTTTCCACTGTTGTAGTTCACAGTAATAAGAAACAAACTTCATCACACTGTAGACAATCTGATTATTACCATGTATAGGGCTGTTTCCTTACCTAAGAGTGTTTTACTTCTCTAGATATCATTCTAATAAGTCTTTTGGCTTTTCCTGGTTAGGGGTTGCCACAGTGGATCACCAGTCCGCTAATGATTGGCTGTGGATTTATACAGTATTGAGTTACCAGTCCGGCGCCCAGCCTTCAAAGAAGGAACACCTACTTGCATGTCTTTATGGCTGCAAATTTTGATGGGGACTGTGATGCAGACAGTAGTGAACAGACTGAGCCTATCCAGTCTGATCATTTGGAAGGTGATCCAGTTAAAAAAGGCAAGTATTCACCTTTCCACAGATGCTAGCTAGCTTTAGAGCTGTATTTGACTGGAAGCTGTCTGAAGCTACATCAGAGATTGACACATTTATGGTCTTCTTGATGGCTTCTTCTAACCATATACCTTGGATAAAATTGGGGAGTGGTTAGAATCTCAGGGGGAAAAAGTTAGCTCATTCTCGTAATTTGGTCTTTAGAATTTTAAATTATCTAGGTTTTATGTGGAAATTCATTTTGCAAGATGTTTACAGTTTAGATTTTGTTGTATCTTTGTTTGCTGAATAGAAGTGTTTAAATTAGATTAAGACTCTGGCTTGAAAACATGCTTTGGGGAGTATCTTGGAAGGTAAGGGGACAATTTCTAAAAATGCAGCCACTGCTGTTGTATTGAAGGTATGTTGTAGAACTATAAAAAATTTCTAAGGATTTAAAAAGAGATTTTGAATGCTCTAAGTGCTGAATTCGTGTTTAGTACTGCTACTGTCCAGATTTTCAAATAATGGGAATGTAGAGTTAAAGTGATGCATGGGGTATCTAGAATGTTTCATATTCCCAGGTTCTCCCCTAACAAAATGTCAAATTTAAAAGGTCAGAATGAACCAAAATCCCAGCCTAACAAGAGTCAGAATACCAAGAGGAAATGTCAAGAGGGTAATGCTTCCAAACAAAACAAAAAAGGGGTTCCCTTTCCAAAAAAAAAAAATAAATAATAATTTTCCTGGTGAAGAACAAGCATGCTGAGATTCCGGGCATCCCGTCCCTCCTCCCCTTTCCCCTTCTCCCAAGTTTTTTGCTCAACCCAGCAGCCTGGCTACAAATAGTCTCCGACAAGTGGGTGCTGAGAAGAATTGAGAGAACAGAAAATCCTCCTCCCTTCAGAGGAATCCTCCAACACCCACTAGACCAAACAGATTTGTTATCTCCCGCTCGCTCGCTCGCTCACTCGCTCGGGCTTCTTCACAAGTTGCAAGCAGGGTTTATAGAATCAGTTCCTGCATCACAAAAAGGAAAGATTGTACTGCAGAATCTTTGGTACCCAAAAAAGAGCTGTCAGAGAGTAGTGTTCATTTGTCTTGCCTAAATATCTTTCTGAAAGTACCAAAGTTCAAAATGCTCACCCTGCAGACAGTCCAACCACTTTTTCCTGAAACCGTTTGATGGTGATTTTTAGATCTGAAAGATGCTCATCTCATTACACTTTATGAATTCAAGTTCAACCTACAAAACTTCTGTCTCGGACTTTTCTTGGGGTGTATGATGCACTGAAAGAAAGAATGGCTTTTCTGGTTTAAAAAAAAAAAAAAAAAAAAGTACTGACTTTTCAGAACATTTTCAGGGATTGCTGTCTTCAGGAAGCTGCCTCTGCAAGAGTTGCTCAAAATTCTAGGGCTTGTGGGATCAGTGATCCTCATAACACCGCAATCCAGACTCCACTTGAGAAAGATTCAGTAGTTCTTTAAAAATGGTTAGACCAAGCACCAGCATCCCTTAGAGTTCCAGGTATCATTAATGAAACTTGTGAAATGAGTTAATGGCAGAGTGATCCGGTATCTCTCAATCCAGGCCTTCCATTCTCTCTTCAGACCCCAGTTCAGTCGGTCCTGACTGACTTGTCAGATTTTGCATGGTGAGCAGTGTCTAGTGGAGTTCATGTGCAAGGTTAATGGGATCCTTTGGGTGACGTAGAGCGCACAAAAGTCAAAGAAATTATCTGATGATATCCATGTCAATATTCCTCACTTCTGGGTCATAGGATCCGAGCTGGCAACTTTTCAGACAGATCCTAGGCTCAAGCTCCTCCCACTACCCTTCTCCCTTGCTGTCCTGTAACCCTCAGATCTCGTTTGCTGCTTCACAGCTTCAGACGCAATTCCTTTAGCTCAAGTCCTTCTTGGGATAAGTGCTGCTTTTTTCTTTCCTTTTTTGTCTTTATACCTGTTGGTCCATTTTTAGAGTCTTTTAGTGTTATAGTGTTTATAGTTGTACTCCTTTTAGCCTCCCCTCCCTTTTATCGATTGTTTGTCAGCCCTTTTTGGTGCTAATTTTTCCAGTTTAAGAATTTCGGGTTCAGAGTAAGTTTAATTTTCTTGCGTTGAGTGGTGGTCTAGTTTAGTGTGTGTACAGTTGTTGGCTTTTGGCTGTTTTTTTGACTGTTTAGCCTCAATTACTGTTCCGGTTTGCGTTTTTCGGCTTGGGTATTTCGTCTGTTTTCTCCAAGTCTGGCAAACGGGCAGGGTTTAAAATATGCTCCTCGTGCGATCAGAAGATGTCCCTATCGGATTCGCACAAGGAGTGTCTGTCTTATTTGGTTGCTGACCACCTGGAGGTTGAATGTGGCCTTCAACCCCAGGGCCTTGGTTGAGCACCCCGCAGTAAGCTGCTTCTAAAAGGATTGACTCTGGGGGGGGGGTCCATTGACCAAGCCGGGTCCCTCTGACCACAAGAGAAAGGCACCCTCTGTCTCTGGGTCCTCTTCTAAGAAGCCTAGGCTGTCTGATCCTAGCTCCTTAGATCTGGCACCAGCCTTTGCGTTGTTGGATGTGAAGTCCCACGACTATAGAATCTACCCCCGCATCCAAGGCCTCCAGCTCAAGACCTTTGGATCCAAGGTCCCGGGAGTTTTCTCCCGGATCCAAGACCTTCGGATCTGACCCACACTAGACCTGTCACAGACCTGACCACCTCCGATCAGAGGCTTTTGAGTTCTAAGTGCTCTAATCCTCCCTTGCCTTTGGATCTGAAGCGGACAGATCCGGGACCCATGTCTGATCCCATTTTGATTGGGGACTCTCCTTTGGGTTCTGCCCTGGAACAGCTTTTTATAACTCCCAGGCACAGAAGACATTCTTCAAAGAGGTACAGGAGATCCTCTGGGTCTAGGTATGCATCCCCAGCTAGGTCATTTACCTCCTCCAGGAGCTTGCTCCCATCCGACATGGACAGGTTGATGTCCTTCCTCAAGGCTTAGATTGAGTTGGGGCTTCTTGCGTCCTCTGGCCAAGGGTCCTTCCCCCACCCCTACACATTGATCTACTCATCCACCCCAGGTGGTTTTGGATTCCCAGGACCTCTAGCACAATGCAGAGGTGACTGGGACACCTAGAGTCCTCTTTGTCTCTACACTGTCCAAGTCCCTGACTAGCTCTGCTCTTCCTCCCTCAGAGCAGACTGACTCCCGACCTCGAGCAGTTGAGCCAGAGCTCTTGGGCGGAGGGTCCTGGTCAAGCCTTTTTGGACAGGTCCCTGCCCCTCGGTGCTTCGGCTTTCAACAGTTCAGGGTCAGTATTATCTGGGGGTCTTGGGGGTGGCATTCTCTGCTCCCTCTTCTCAGGTGGTCTTGCCTGCTAGGAATGGGGAGGAAGCATTCTCCTGCCCTTTGGCCTACTGGGAAGTAGTGAGGACCTTGTGTACTGCTACAGCTGCCTCCCTTGCTCTCCAAGGTCCTTCCCAGCCCCCCCCCCCTCATCTTTTAGAGATGAGCCCTCTCATCCTGCTCCCGGTCAGCCCTCCCAATCCAGCCACCAAGGGGGAGTTGCCCACTTTTGGGGTTCCCCACTCTTCCAAGTCATCCTCTGAGCCCCCCCCCCCTCAGAGAAGGTGCCTCTGAAGAGAAGAGGAGGCATGTAGACTCCTTCATGGAGTCCCTCACCAAGGATGCAGACCTCGATGAAGGGGATGGGTCTCCCAGATCTCCGCCTGAAGATGTCTCCTTCTGAGATATCCTAGAGATCCTCAGATGCCCCCCCCCCCGTCCTCCAAAGAATCTGTGTTCCTGAAGGCATTCAGGACGAGACTATCTACCACCTGCCCCCCAATAATGAACTGATAGACCTCATTGCCAGCAGGGCCTGGAAGGAGCCCGATACTGTGGAGCCATTGCCAACGTGCAGACAAATTCCTCAGTCCACCCACTGACAGTTTTGGTCAGATGGGGTGCCTGTCTATTCTTTTGTGGTAGTTGCTGCCACTAAAAAGGAGTTAGTAGAGTATGTCTGTCCGTCCACCCAGTCAAAAATCCGGGCGGTCAACAGACATGGAATGTGGTGTTTTTGCCTCTGCTACCTTTGGTCTGTAGGTGTTAAGCCACACTTTACCTGCCTCCAAAGAGATTTGGTTAATAACTCACCGGTTCCCTGACAAGGACTTAGTATCTCCTAAGTTATCCACTGTTGCTTCCCTCGCTAATTCCTTGATGAGGTTGATCTCAAATGCCGTGGAGGGCACCTCTCAAGCGGCTGGCACGGACATCGCTGTTTGGCATTTTGCCTGGCTGTACCTGTGCGGGTTTGCGGAGTCCTTTTAAAGCGAGCTGCACTAACGTCCCCTTTGGATCAACTCTTTAGTCTGTCCGTCAAGGACACATTGACCAGCGGTGATCAGGAAGGTAAGTCCTTGTCGACTGTGGGAATCAAATTTTCTACCTTTCAGCGGTCCTTTTGTAAGATGCAACAAGGGACCAAGAAATTATGGCTGTGAAAGTCCGTCTTCCTTTTAGGAGGCTCAGGCTGACCCTTCTAGAGGTCAAGGGGAAGGTTCAATGACAGACTGTCCTAGAGGCAGAAGGAGTCTGCAAAATCAGGGCTTTAGAGAACCCTTCTCTGAGAAGCCTTTCCGGTGCTCCTGAGGTGTGTTCCCAACTGTCCTGTCCTGGAGGCAGTCGGGGGTGGTTTGTCTCTGCACCCTTTGGCCTGGGCAAATAGCACAAGAGATCGGTGGGTGCTGAGCATTATTTTCAGGGGCTATTTTATTCCTTTTCCCATCTCCCTCCACCAGTCAAACTTCTCCCCGGTGCGCCACCCCACCAAAGGGAGTTGGCCCAACAGGAATTGCTCTAGCTTCTTCACAAGAGACTTCCAAGAGGTTCCTCCAGGACAATGAAGATTTGGAACTTACTCTCACTTCTTTTTTTGTGCCAAAGAAAATGGGGAACCTGCGTCCAATTCTAGACTTAGAGTTGAACCTCTCTGTCAAGAAGTTGAAGTTTCGGATGGTTACTGTGCAGTCGATCATGCCCCTTTTGCACAAGGACAAGTGGATGTGCTCTGTGATCTCCAGGATACGTACTATCATATAAAAATAGGCAGTCCAGGAAGCATCTCTGCTTTCACGTAGGGGCCAGTCATTACCAATTCAGGACCCTGCCCTTTGGTCTCACCACAGCCCCACGGGTGTTCACCAAGTGCATGGCAGTGGTGGCAGCTCACCTGAGATTGCAAGGATTCCAGGTGTTTCTATATCCAGACTATTGGATCCTTGCAGCTCCCACAAAGCATCGACTGGTTGCCGTCACTGTCTGTTCAACCAGTAAGGAATTACTGTGAATCTAGCCAGGTCGAATCTGATTCTGACCCAAAACTTGGAGTATATTGGCGTCCAGCTAGACACTGTCAGAGATTGCAGCATTGCCTCCCAGGCATGTACAACTAATCCGGTCCCAAGTTCAGTGCCTCCTAGAGCTGTCTCGTCCTCAGGAATGCCTCCTTCTCAGGGCCTTTGGGTCCATGGCTGTGGCAATCTGTCTGGTGCCGTTAGCCAGGTTTTATATGGGGATTCAGCAGTGGATTCTAGAAGTCTGATGGTCTTCTCTGTCTTATCCCATGATATTCCCTATCCATCTCACTCCTGTGTGCAAGCGTCATCGTCTTTGGTGGATTCAGTCTCCCGATCTCCTCGTGGACAGACTTTCTCCCCCTCCTCCCAGTGCTATGGTGACCACGAACACTTCCCTGCTGGGGTAGAGGGGGGACATTATGGTCCAAGGTATGTGGTCCCCTGCAGAGACCAAACTGCACATAAGTATTCTGGAGATGACAGTGTTGTGTTGCAAGTCTTTCAGGACTGCCTTCCTGTATGTACCATTATAGTGCACATGGACAAACATGGCGGTTGTGCAGTACATCAACAATCAAGTGGCACATTCTTATTTGCTTTTTCACAAGGGCATGAGAGTGTGGGAATGGGAGATGTCCTCGGGCTGTTTTCTCCTTGCAGTGCACATTCCCAGGGAGACCAGCATTCTAGCAGATGAGCTCAGCAGAGCTATCTTGAGTGGTCCTTGACTCCCTCAGTGGTGAGAGAGATCTTCCTTCGCTGAGGTCAGCTGAGCTGTTACTTCCCCTCTCAATCACAGATTCAGCGAGTACTTCGCCCTGATCCCCCCCCACCCCCCAGTCCTAATTCATGATTGGCCTCTGGGTCTCCTTTATGCTTACCCTCCTATCCCTCTCATTCCCAGGGTGCTTCAGAAAGCTCAATGCCTCAAGGCTCCCCTGATCCTTATTGCCCTCTTCTGGCTTGAGCAGGTGTGGTTCCCCATCCTCTGGTCTCCTCTGAAGTAGCCCCCTTGGGTACTGAATCCCCTTCTTGGTCTGATATCTCACGCTTATCTTCTGATCCTAAACCTTCAGACCCTGCATCTGACAGCATGGTTAGTCCATTTCCTGTTGTTCTAAACCAGTCCCAGGCATGCCTCTCCCATTGGAAACGTCATTCTGTTCTCTCAGAAGGCTTCCACCAGGAAGGTCTATAATAGTAAATGGAAAAGATTTTCTGTTTGGGCCAGTCAGCAGAATTTGGATCCTTTTTCTGCTCCTATTCCAGACGTCCTATTCTTGTCTTCTCTCTTTCATGATTGGGCCAGTTTCTCCACTATTAAGCTGCAACTGACAGCCATTGCTAATTTTCATGTTGGCGACGAACCTAACCTTACTTCCTGCCTTTGTAAGGTCTTTTTGAAGGGTGTCTTCCTGCTTCGGTCTCCTATCAAAGATCCCCTCTCCTCCTTGGGACCTCTCATTTGTATTGTAGTCTTTTACACAGCCATTTCGAACCTTCTGCAACTTGTGACATTGTTTTTTGTCTTGGAAGACTGCCTTTTTGGTGGCTATTACCTTGCCAAGGAGGGTTTCTGAATTGCAGACTCTCTGCATAAAGCTTCCATACCTGATTTTTCATAGAGAGAGAGAGTGGCTCTCAGGACTAATACCTCCTTCCTGCCTAAGGTAGCCACTGAAGCAAATTTGAATCAAACCATTCAGTTGCCAGTTTTCTTTCCTAACTACTCCAATAAGGTAGGGTATATGCTGCACACACTTGATGTACATAGACAATTGTGATTTCTATTTAGAGAGAACAGAGCTTTTGCAAATCTAACCCACTGTTTGTGGCCTTCTCTGACAGACTGGGTCGGGCAGTGTCCCAAGATTACAATTTCTCATTGGATTTCCCAGTGTATTGCGACTGTTTACACTTCTAAGGGATTGCCTTTGCCTGGACCTGTCAGAGCTGATTCCACTAGATCTGTGGCTACTTCAGCTGCCTGTTTAGACCATCATTCCTTAGATAAGATTTGTGCTGCAGTCACTTGGTCTACTCCTCATACTTTATTTCTCATTAGAAATTCAATCTGGTCTCCAGGAACAGGGCTTCCTTTGGCTCCACAGTTCTTCGGCATGTCCTTCGATGAGGCCACCCAGGATTGTAAGGTAGCTGGGGACTCTGACCCAGAAGTGAGGAAATGTGAGACGGATAGCATCAGATACGAGTTATGTACTTAACCATAACTTAGCATCGCCTATATCCCTGTTCATGACTACAGGAAATCAAGTAATCAGAAACCACAAGGCATACAAAATATTTTAATACTGCTTTTGTATTCTTCGTGGTTCCTGATTACTTAATTTCCTGTTGCTTTTGCTGTGGTGGATTTGGTTTTAAGTTTTTGAAATTTTGTACTGTTCACGACTACCCCTCCCTCCTTCCTCCATCCTGTTGGATCTAGAGGAAGTGGAGCTGTCATATTTGGTGGTTCAGGTCTAGCTGCCTTTTAGCTCTGGGGCAAAATCGATCTGAGGGTTAGAGGGCAGCAAGGGCTTATGGGAGTGGGAGGAGCTCGAATCTAGAATATGTTTGAAAAGTTATTGGCTCAGATCCGATGTCTGATCCTATGACCCAGAAGTGATGAATAGTGACCTAGGATAACACAGATGCTAAGTGCATAATTCTCTCTAGCAGTCATTCAAGCCTTAAGTTCTTCACCCCTTGTGGTCGCAGACAGCACCACAATTGTGTGGTACCTGAAGAAACAAGGGGGTTCTAGGTCGTACCCTCTCTGCCAGTTGGTAGTGATGGTCTTGGAGTTGGCCTTATAGCAGTCTCTGCTTCAGGCCTCCTATATCCTGTCAGAGCAAACCATAGTGGCAGACGGACTAAACTGATCCTGGATGGGACTCTGAGTGTGAACTTGGGATATAAATCTTGCAAGATTTGATCCAGATGTGGGGAACACCTCAAATAGGTTTGTCTGTTTACTTTCAAAACAGAGAGCGAAGACTGATGAATACATTCTTATCCAAGGGAATCGGAATGCATCTCCACCCTTTCCATTTATATCCAAGGCATTTCTGAAGGTTCAAAAAGATTTACTAAAGATCATAGTGGTGACACAATTTTTGGCTCGGGCAGAGTTGGTTCTCCCATTTAAGGGAATTGGCAAATGGCAAAATTAGCACAAGCTTCCTCTCACTCTGGATCTGCTCACACAGTGTTGGGTAACTGGTGCACCCCAGCTTGGAGCAATTGCTATTGATGGCCTCTGATTCTGTCTTGAGGTAGTGCCTAACCAATAACAAGAGGGCCTAGGATGGTGTCCTCCTCTGGTTTTGAAATATTTGTGTGAGCTACTCAACGATAGCTTATCTTGCACATTTGTCAAGGTGCATCTTGCAACCATCTCCGCTTGTTTTGCCAGTGAATCCCCCTCTTTCATCTCTCTCTGATCAAACAGTTTATGAAAAGAATGTGCCACCCCCTCAAGTAAATTCCTCCTCCTTGGGATCTCAACTTGGTTAAAAAATTGACCTCTCCTTTTTGAACCTACCTTTCAGAATGATTTGATTTAAAGTTCATCACTTGGAACAGTTCTGCTTATAGCTGTAACATCTGCAAGATGCGTGTGTGAGCTGCAGGTTCTTCTGGTGGGCCAGCTTCAACTGGTATTCCACAAGGGCAAGGTTGTTTTATGCACTGATCCATTACTATACCAAATGTTTCTGAAATTCTTCTTAAACCATCAATCTCCTGGCTTTCTTTCTGGAATCTAGTAACAAGAGACAAAAGATTCTGCACATCTTGGATGTGCACAGGTAGCTCAGGTACTACCTTGACAGAACTAGGCCCTTTAGGAAAGTTGAACAGTTGTTTATTTTGTAATCTGGTGCTAAGAAAGGTCAGCCTGTCTCTAAGATAATGATTGCTCTTTGTTTGGTATTCGCTATTGTTTTTGTTACTTCTACCATGGTAAATCTAATCCAGGCTAGGTTGAGGCACATTCCACCAGAGCCTTATCCTCTTCGGTGGCATATTGTAAAGGAGTGGACTCTTAGCATTCTAGAGGCAGCAACCTGGTCCTCTGTTCATACCTTTACAGAACACTACAATCTGGATTCTTTCTCAACTTCCAGAGCAAGATTTGTGATGACCAGTTTCCAGTGGCTAAAGGATCCTTGTCCTTCATCCCTTCTAGGTAAGGTAAGCTTTGGAAATCTACTTGTGTGCCATGGAGGCAGTGTGAATGATGAACATAGTACTGCTCTGTAAGCTATACTTGCGTGTAACAGTAGGTGTTCGAATTTCATTCTGCCTCAGTGGCAATATCCACCCCACCATGTCCCATATTTTATATGTGGTTCAGTTGTATCCAAGCTTATGCTGTTGATTGGCTTTGGCTACTTTGTTTTTTGGCTGCAGATTGGTTGATTTCAGGAAATTATTGCTTCTGGTCCTTGCTTCTTCCTACTTGGCATTGAAAGCCTGAACAGGGATGTTAGTCTAAGCCTATCACCTGTCACGAGGAGTATGAGGAAGGAATTCTGAGCTCTAGAAAGCTGTCAGTGTGTGCTTGTGCAAGTACAAAGCCCATATACCACAATGTGAAATTTGAACATCTACTGTTACAGGTAAGTAGGACTTGCAGAACTGTACTTTTTTTTTTCCTGTATAGGCTACTGTCTCAGCAAGGGAGTTCCTCAGGATCCCGGGTCTCATAGCATCTCTGATTTTCTTGATACATTTTGCAAGACTCCACATGACAAAATGCATTGGTAGCTAAAATTTTTATGGTAGTATCCCCTGATTTTTCAGTTTTCAGACTTCTAAATATTGCATCTCCAGCTCACTTTCTTCTTAATCTAGGTCTCCCTATTTCCCAGCTCCACCATGGTCAGTCACTACATATACCAAAGGATTTGTTTCGGGAGCATTGTCTATGGGAATAAAAGTGCAAGGTCTTTGGAACAGATGAAATGGACCAGAACACAAAAATAAGATTTTTGCCGCTTGTGTTCTCAACTCCCTCCTTTATTTTTGGTCCATGACACATTTAGAAGTGTTTACAGACTACACCACAGTGATGTGGTACATAAGCAAGGGGGGGACCAGTTCTCATTATAAATTAGCCATGGTAGCCTGGGCTGTAGCTTTTCAGCAGTGTGTTACTCTACTGGTATCTTGCATACCATCACAGCTAAATATTGTGGCAGACCAGTTGAGCAGGACCAGGACAGTCTTGCAAGTGAAAATTTACCCGGGGGGGGGGGGGTCTTCCAAGATTTGAGCCAATTTTGGGGATCACCTCAAATAGATCTTCCTTGAAGGCCTGGAAGTGCCTACTTTTTCTTTGGACAGTTTTGCTGTATACTTTTCTACCCTTTTAAATAATAGTTATGAAGATTCAGACACACTCGCTCCAATAATCGTTGTAGTGACTCCCTTCTGGTTCAGGCAACAGTGGTTCCCCCTTCTTTTGGAATGGCTAGGAGCAATTACCGCAAGCACCTCACAGACTGGATCTACTCCCACAAGACCAGGGGTGTTTGATACATCCTGACTGTAGCATCTGCTCTTTTCCATTCCATTCCTCTCTCTTCTCCCCATGGTATCCTTTCCTGCAACTATTCTCAGTTGCCTCTTCTAATGTCTTTATTACTGTCCTTATAATGACATGTTGCTACCCTGTAGCATATGCCATCTCAGTCATTGTGGATGCATCTTATCCAAAAAGCTCTGCTAAGCGTAATTCCATTTTTCCATCCATGTTTTGACTTTGTGAACTGCATCTTGAACTTAATGTTCTGCCATATTTCTTGCATCTGTAAATGTGTGTGTTGTATCTGTAAATATGTTTTATTAATTTTTTATGGGATTCTGTTCACTTTTGCTGAGCCTACAAATGGTCCATTGAGATTAGTGCAGTACCCCGGTAAACATTTATAAATATAATTTTTATTCCTTTTAGGCACATTTTTTATGAGGACGTGTAGCAAGTATTAAAGAATGGGCATCAAATCCTGCTACTAGAAAAGCGTGCATTAGTAAATGGAAAAGGATTTCTAGTCGCCAAGAAAAGAACCAGCACCCATTCTCTAGTCTATATTAGTTGTGAGTTACTATGTTATGGACTCTTTCCCATCAGTCCAATTCTTTTCTCGACCATTTCAGCCCTTGGATCTGTCTTTCAATAAAGACTCATGTGAAAATGTCTTTTAAGGAGAATTGTGTGTGAAGCTTACTAGAATTCAGATGGCTCCTCCTTGGAATCTTAATTTAGTGATGTGAAGTTGTTCTATCTAGCCGTTCGTTCTTACAGATGGGTTCGGAGCCGATCCTCGGCTCTGAGTTTACCTACTACAAAGCTCTATGTCAAGTCCCTATCCCATGATGCACCTTGAGTTACCTCAGATCTAGTTTGCCATTGCAATAGATAAGTTTCCTAGCGTAGCTCGGGCCAGTATAGCTTTTTTTTCTGCAAACTTTACTAAATTTGGTATTTCTTATAATAGTGATATTTATTCATAGTTATAACTTTGATAGCTTAATATTAGATAATTCTTTTCCTTTTGGCCTTCGTTTTTTTATAAGTCTTTAATATTCCCTTCTCTTATTTGGTGTGCCTTTATAAAATATTAGCATAGTTACATGTATAGCTTTGTAGTTTAAATAAGATTATTTAAACTTTAGATAGTGTGTGTGAGTGCATTTGGATAGTTATAGTTACATCACATTTATTCTTATACAGTCTATTTGTTGTTTACGGCTAATTACTGTAGTTTAAGTTACTAAAGTTGTGTGTGCACATTCTTCTTGGAGACTACAGTCTGTTATTGTGCAGTTATAATTTTTGGTACTGTAGAATTTAATTTGGCTGACCAGGAGAAAGACTAGCATCCTAAGTCTGGCTTTAAAAAGTGTCCAGTGTGTGGACAAAAGATGTCTGTGACAGTCGCGTAAATTGTGTTTATTGTCTCAGAGCCTTGCACTTGGAGGAGAGCTGCTCCATTTGCCTTTCTTTTTCTTCCAGAGTTTTACATGAGAGAAAAAGAAAACTCATTGACAGAGTACTTTTAAACTCTTCATTTCAGGAAGCTTTGAGTGACCAGGATCAATCTAGCCCTTCTCCCAAGTCTTTAAAGCCTTCTAAGGCTTCTTTTACTGATGTGACAAAATAAAAAAAAAAAATCTGCTCAACAGCTTTCGGAGCAGAGAGTCCTGTCATTTTGGAGCCGGACCCCATTCTTGGAACTGGTCTCCAAAGTATTAGTCTCCCATTCTCCAGTCAGTACCACCCTCCATGCATTCATCTATCGGTCCTCGATCAGCCTATCTGATTTGGATGTCTATCTTGTGGTGCAGAAGTTGCTACAGGCACCGGCGTTTGCTAAATTTTTATCGACTCCGTCCCAAGTAGTTTCGGAGCCGAAGACTGTTATGCCATTGTCTTTCAGAGCCGGAGGAGTTGGACCTGATGATTGTTGAGCCTTCGGAGCCGATGCCTTTTTCCAGTGCCATCGGTTCTTTTTACTCTGACTTCCTCGGTGCCTATCGAGGAGTCTAGGTGCGGGCACACTCTGGTCGGGTCGAGGGAGGATAGTCGGACTGACTTGTCAGTTCCGACTTTGCCTCTTGGGGCCTCTGCTCAGATGAATTCAGCTCCTACCTCTGGCTCTGAGACCACTGTTCTGGTGCCGAGGGGATTGGTTGTTTCTTCGCATCCAGCGGTCCCTTCTCATCGGAGCAGAGGTGCCTTTGAAGCCATGTCCCCCAAGAAATCTACAACTTCAGGTCCGACTACCTCCTCCCCAAAAGCACCTGTGTCCACTTCTGCCTCACAAATCCCTTTGAAGCATAGAGACCGTATGCCTCAGGAAGCCCCACTGGGTGGCCCCTGTTTTTCCGAGACCTCACCAGAAGTTCCCAGTGTGAGGTTCCCAGGAAGAGAATTTGCAAGAGGAAGCACTTAGACTCCCTGCAGGAGTCTCTCACGTCTGATACAGACTTATGGTCCCACTAAAGATCTCATTTGCAGAGATATTAGAAATCCTTAAGCAGAGGGGTGGCTGAAAGTCCACCAACCCTACTGAAGATGAGTTGGTTCTCCTGAAGGCTTTTGGGTCTCAGCCCTACACCTCTTGGGTGTGTCTGCCCTTCAAAGAGCTACTGGAGCTGGTCTCACGAAGGGCGTGAGAGTCTCCAGACATCATGGAGCCTGTCCCTAGGAGGCCCAGTAAATTTATTTCTGCCCCTCAGGATAAGTCCTTTCTCACTAAGGGAGTGCCAGTTGATGCTACAGGGTGACTGTAGGATCATGGATAGATACGGGAAGCGCATGTTCATTTCAGTGACTTTTGCCATGTGTGAAGCAAACTATCTCACACATTTTACAAGATGCAAAGAGACATCCTAAAAGAGCTTGGAGATTCTCTTCAAGGTACGGTAGCTGCATGAGCCTCAGACCAAGTCGCCTCCCAGCTTGCTACCCTCAATTCCATAGTGAACTCGTCCATGCGTCTCATTTCATATGCAGCTGATGGAATGCGTAGGGCAGCGGGTACAGGAATTGCTCTTAGGGGGCACTCCTGGATGCGCTTGTGTTCCTTCGCGGAGCCCTTTAAGTCATCCTTTGTCAACACCCCCTTTTGATGGCTCGTTCCTTTTCGGGCCTAAAGTTAAGGAAACTTTGACCAGATATGAGCAGGAAGGAAAGACCCTGTCTGCTGTCGGAGTCAGTTTTTCCACTCCTACTAGACCCTACCCCAAGGGTCAAAAGGGAGGAAAGATGTAGTTCCAAAAAGTCCAAGGAGCCTTTCTGGACACATGTGGTGAATCCCCCCTCCTGGGGCAGAGGAGGGGGGGCAATAATGGAAGATGCCACTCTCTCGGCAGAGGCGGTCTGCAAAACCAGGGCAACTGAGACCAGTTCTTTGGAAAGCCTTACCAGCGCTCCTGAAAGGAGGCCCGACTGTCCTGCTCTGGAGGCAGTCGGGGGTCGCTTATCTTTGTATCCAGACGCCTGGCCCAAAATAAACTAAAACTGGGTACAAAGTGTAGTTTCCAGGGGATATTTCATTCCCTTCCATTCCCCCTCCATTGACAACAAAAATCCCGGACGTTCCACCCAGTTACAGGGGACAAGCAACAGGTAGAGGTCCAAACGTTGCTAAGAAAGAGTCATCCAAACATTCCCAGCGGACCAGATAGGCTCTGGAACTTAATTCAAGATTCTTTAGTTCCAAAAAAGACTGGACTGGAGACCAATTTTGGACCTCGGCAGACTAAACAGATCTGTCAAGAAAGAGAAGTTCCGGATGATCACGCTTCAGTAGATACTTCCCTTCTTAGGGAAAGACAATTGGATGTGCTCGATAGATCTACAGGATGCGTACTACCATATAAAAATGGGAAGACCATCCAGGGATCTTTCCAGGGATCATCTCCGCTTCCGGCTGGAAACCAATCCTTACCAGTTTCGAGCCCTGCCCTTTGGTCTCACTACAGCCTCCAGAGTGTTCACCAAATGTATGGCAGTGGTCACGGCTCACCTGCGGAGTTTAGGATTCCAGGTGTTTCCGTACTTGAACGATTGGCTCCTCACTGCTACCATCAGGCATCAGCTAATACAAGCCAGGGACACCACTCTTACTCTTTTTGCAATCATCTGGACATTGCCATAAATTCAGAAAAATCTGCCTTGTCGCCATCGCAACATATCGTTTTTATCTGAGCAGAATTGAACACCACCACCACCACTTTAAAACTTCCAGCAGAAGGAGTTGTACTACTTCATCCGCAAGTCCAGAACATCATATCCAGGGACAAGGCTCCAGCATCAGAAGTGCTAAAGTTGTTAGGCATGATGGGAGCTGCATTAATAGCGATACAGTTGGATCGCATGCACATGCGGATTCTGTAATGGCTGCTGTTCACTCAGTGGTCTTATCAACAGCTCCCAATGTCTCGCCTCATAATTGTAACACATGCAAAAAGGATCTTCGGTGGTGGTTGACCTTTCCAAGTAGTGCTAGGTAATCCTTTTATCTTGCCCTCACCAGTGGCCACAGTGACCATGGATGCTTACCTGATAGGGTGGGCATTTACAGGGAAGAATAGCACAAGGCACATGGACCGAACAAGAGACACATCTGCATGTCAATGTCCTGGAGATGAGAGCGGGCTTTTCAGTAGTTTCAGGATTCTCTCCCTCTGGGGATGATTGCAATTTCGACGGACAGCATGTCAGTGGTCTGGTACTTGAACAAACAAGGAGGAACCAGGTCCTATCCCCTTTGTTGCGAGGCCCTTAGAGTATGGCAGTGGGCTACATCCACCCGGCGCTTTCTGATAGCAACGCACATCCCAGGAAATTTCAACGTGATTGCAGACAAACTGAGCAGGGCAATTTTGTTGCCTCACGAGTGGTCCCTCAAAAAAGAGATAGGGAAGAGAATATTCAGCAGGTGGGGCAAGCCTTGCTGTGACCTTTTTGCTTCCCACATGAACACAAAAGGCAGAATCTACTTTGACCTGATTCCCCAAGGGACGCACTCGTACACGATTGGCCTCCTGGTTGTCTCTATGCATTCCCATCAATTCCCTTGATACCCAAAGTATTACAGAAAGCAAAAGTCCTGGGAAGGACCATCATTCTAATAGTCCCTCATTGGCCTCGTCAGATTTGGTTCCCCTTCCTTTGAATTCATCTGTTGGAAGAGCCTTGAATTCCGGACCCAGTTCCAGACCTTCTGACGCATTCGTCGGGGACTCATCCCTCACTTCAGTCCCTAAAATTGGCAGCTTGGCTGCTCCATTTCCCATCATAGCTAGGTTCCATAACCTCTCAAATGAAACACAGCATATTTTAGTATCTTCTCATAAATCCTCCACTAGGAAGTTGTACCTTGGCAAATGGAGGAGATTTTCTATATGGATTTCTCAGAATAACATTGATCCCTACCCAAGCCACCATTTCCTCTATATTCGAATTTTTGACACTGCTTTTTAACAAAGTAGCTGCGGCAGCTACAGTTTTGATACAACTTGCCGCCATCTCTAATTTTCACCTTGGCTTTGAAGGATTGAACATTATATCACACAAGCTATCCAAAGCCTTTCTCAAAGGGACCTTCCACCTCAGACCACCAGTGAAATCCCCTTATAGCCCATGGAACCTAAATTTTATGCTTTCTTGCATTATTCACCCACCTTTCTAGCCAGCTTCCTCATGTGATTTGAAATTTTTGTCTTGGAAGACTATCTTTTTAGTAGCCATCACGTCTACCCGTAGAGTATCAGAGCTACAGGCCTTGTCCATAAAACCTCCTTATTTGATTTTTCATGCTGACAGTGTCCCTGCAAACAAATCCTTCATTTTTACCTAAAGTTTGTACTGAAGCGAACTCTTAACCAAATCATAGATTTACCAGTGTTTTTCCCCAAACACACCAACAACTTAATGTATGCTGCACAAGCTTGATGTTCATAGCTCAGATTTTACCTGAATAGAACCAGAGAGTTCAGAAAATCAGAACAACTTTGTTTCCTTTTCAGATTCTAGAAAAGGTATGCCAGTGGCAAAAACACTTTCGAAATGGTTGTCCGATTGCATCACCTTCACTTATTCAGCTGCCAATTTACCTTTACAACACAAAATTAAGGCTCATTGTACCAGAGCAGTGTCCACATCCTCTGCTTTTTCTGCTAGGCTTCCTATAGACAATATTTGTGCAGCAGCCACTTGGTCAATACCTCATACCTTTATCACTCATTACAAAATTGATAAGTCCTCCAGGGACAGGGCCTCCTTTGGTTCTACTGTCCTGAAAAACATACTCCCGTGAGCCAACCAAGAAAGGTGGTGCTTGGGACGCTACCCATCTGTACGAATGAACGGCGAGATAGAACAACTTCACATAAAGTTATGTACTCACCGTAACGTTCCATGTGAGTTCATCTCGCCGTCATTCTTACTTCCCACCCTCCCCCCCCCTCCAGGGTTTTTCGAGGACCGAGATACTAGTTTTATCATGGTTGCTCAGTTTTTCTATGGGTTTTCCCTAAAAAAGTGATAGAATGGCACATGGTATTGTTGGATGCAGCAAATGAGATCTAGAGGTAACTCAGGGTGCATCATGGGATAGGGACTTGGCCTCGAGCTGTCTGAAGACCTCGAGCTTTGTAGTAGGCCGACTCTGAGTTGAGGATCGGCTCCGAACCCATCTGTAAGGATAAAGGCGAGATGAACAACTCGCATGGAACGTTATGGTGAGTACATAACTTCTTTTTTGCTCATATGGATCAATAGTTTAGTTATACAGTCTCATAAGGCTGTTTTGAGATTCTTGACATGGAGAAGAATGTTAATTGCTGTGACCTTCTACTCCCTTGTCCAGTCTTTCCTTAGACCTCCCCCTCCCATCTTTCACTGCTGCACTTGTCTGATGTCACTGAAGAGATCAGTCTTATTAATTATTGCTTCACTTATTCTTAGCATTGCTGCTGCCATCAAAGGTTTGTTCCTAGCCTTCATGGGTGCCTACACCTAGTTTCTCATTCTTGATACGATCTCTGTTTTCTATTTGAGTGGAACCAAGTCTGTGGTTTTGCTGAAGTTCTGGTAGGCTAAATGTGCTGCTTCTGTCCTGTTCAGTTTTAAGAGTCAGTTACATGAAAACTTGATTGTTAGACTGTTGGCTCTTTATGGAGATGAATCTGTATTGGATTGTTTTTCTGGAGAATTTTGCTGTCTGGGAACACTGCTGTCCTTCCCCTTAGGATTCTGTCAGGATTTTCCATTCCAGTGTTGCTGAGCTTAATAAGCTTTTAGTTTCCTGGAATTTTTCTGCTTCTGCTTGTACAAGGGTACCACAGTTGCGACTCTTAAGTCCTTGGGCAGTTGCATTGCCATTGATCTGTTGAAGATCCTTGTTAGGCAATCTGTCATTGATGCGGTTATATTCCTCAAGTACTCTAGGATAGTAGCCTGTCTTTTTTGTCTTTCCATAAGCGCTCTTTTTCCCTGTCCATGCCATCACTGTGTATACTAGTTGCCCACTGATTTTTCCCACTTTGTTCTTCCTTTCTGCTGTGGTAGTATCTTTTTTCTTTTTTTGGAAGACTAAAACAGAACATTCACCCTGTTCCACTTCTCTTCTGTAATCCCCTGCCCAAATTTGCTTAGTCTGATCAGTGTTGTCCCCCCCTCCTTCCCTTTCTCCTATGTACATGTAAAAGCTCTCATTCCTTTTTGACCACTCTCTCCGCTTTCTCCTTTGTTGATTCACCTTTCTTCACCTTTATCCTCCTTGTACTGTGCCCCCATCACCTTCCTGTCTCCTTTTTCCCCAGCTGTTATATTTAGTGTCATTTTCCTTAATTGCTAAACTTGCATTCCTGTAACCACATGTGGTGGTGAGGTAGTGCCAGCTGTGCCAGAGAGTAGGGCAGTGCAATGTGCAACATATATGCCAGCATAACTAGCTGGAATTTTGTAAAGAATAATATGTAATTTGAATATCAAACTGATTTGTACAGATGCTTTAGTTAAAATATATTTTAAAGTTGCTTGTGTTAAAAATGTATCAACAGTGGATCCTGCTGGACAGAAAATAATGCACGTATGTCAGACTGTATTGTAATTGATGATATATGTGTGTGTGTGTGTGTGTGTGTGTATGTATGTATATATATATATATATATATATATATATATATATGTATATGTATATATATATATATATATATATATATATATATATATATATATATATATATATGTGTGTGTGTGTGTGTATTTATATATATGTGTATATATATATATAATGTGTGTGTGTAATGTATATATGTGTATATATATATATGTGTGTGTGTGTGTGTGTATGTATGTATGTATATATATATATATATATATATATATATATATATATATATATATATATATATATATACAATATGTTAACAGATGATGCTGGAAGGGAGGGGTTAAGCTCCGCTAACTTTAAGAATAGTCTGAAATTAAATTACTTGGTTTAGGCCATAAAGATTTTATCTCGCAGGCCTGAATGCAGCCAGAGATGAAATGTCTGGGGTGGGATCCTGCTTTTATTGTCCTTAGTGGTGAACTAATTGCTACCCTGGGGTGCCAGAGAATGGCTGGTTAGTCTGCGCAGGAAGATTGAAAGTATTGGAATTGTTTTACAGTGTCTGGATGCTGGAATAAACCTCAGCAAAGTGCTGTGTGTGAATTGTGATACATCTGTACCAGATCCTGGCTTAAGTTTCTAGTGAGGGTGTAGTGTGGGAATGACAGAATTGCGTGACCAGATGTATTGTCATTTTGTAGCCAGCATTGAAAATGTATTTTGATATTGGTGAGAGATGCGATAGTTTTCACTCAGCACTCTATTTTGGAACCGACGGTACCACTTGCCCATTTAATCTTGCCTTGCTTTAGTAAGTAACTAGTGAACAGTAATTCTTCAGTCAGAAAATTAATGACATTGGCTAAATGTATTGATCTGATGTCAGTTTTCATTCTGTCCTCAAACCTGTGGGTTTGGATCAGATCCTTGGATCTGACTGGTGTTGCAATAGCTCATGACAACCAAAAAGTCAACCTCCTCCTTTACCTATAATGTACCCTTCTAAGTTGCCTCAGATCTCATTTGCCACGTTGGAAAGACGTAGTTCTCCAATTGCTGTCGGGCAGCTATGTGAATTTTCAGTATTTTTTCTAATACTGTCTTTTAAACTTAGCTTGCATACTTTAGTTTAAACGTTTTTCTATCCCCTTGCGTTAGCGACCAGCATAATTTAATAGTTTAAATACTTTTCTCTCCTCTTTCTTTTTTGTACGAAAGAAGTTGTTTTTCTTTCGGCTTTTCCCGGTTAGGGGTCTCCACAGCGGAACTCCGGTCCGCTAATGATTGGCAGTAGATATTTTTACGGGTGCCGAGGTGCCAGCTCGACACCTAACCTTCAACGAAGGCACGCCCATTCTACGCATGTCTTTCGAACACCACTCGACCGCAGGGAGGACATGCAGACTCCACACAAAAGGTGCTCCAGCTGAGAATTGAATGGGAGAACCTCTTGCTGTGAGGCAACGCTACTGCTGCACCACCGCGGCTTGGAAAGTACCTTACAATATTGCTAGTATCTTCTTTTTTTTCTATACCGTTTTAGTGCAACTCTGTTTACCAGTGTTGGTATTTTTTCTCTCTGGTTCCTGTTTTCTTCCTTTTCTTTTAAAAAATAGCAGTAGAGAGCAGAAAAATGCATTTTTCTTCTTGCACTGTATTTTTTCTTTTGTAATGGTGGATAAAGATGAGCCTGCTGGTGTGAAAAATGCAGTCACAAAATTCCTGTTAGTGACTCGCACATCTTGTGTGTGCAGTGCCTTGGCCCCCTTCACCTGCAGGAGGACTGTGCTATCTGTCATGCATTCAACCAAAGAGCATTGGTTGAATGCAAAAATAAGCTTGCATTATGGTCTTTTTCCTTCCTCCTTTGGTGAGGCAATTTCTGGAGCTACACCAAAAGGGGAAAAAAAAAGTCTAAAACAGTCTAACCCTTGCTCGCCCTAAGGAAGAAAAAGACCTATTTTGGAGCTGACTTCTCCATTGGATCCTACTGCTAAAAAATTCAAGAAATCTGATTCGAAGGCAAAAACGTTCAACTCTGTAGAACTGACTATTTTGGATCTGTTCCAACCAAGTAAGAAGGACTTTTTAGCTCTGATATATTTTCCTAGGACTTGATATTCACCTTCTTTTGACCTGGTCCCTTACAGGGTCTATATCCTTTCCTGGAGAGACTTAAATCTGCATCAGTCATGTCAGCTCGCTCTTCCAGGAGTCTCAAAGAAGAAGAAGATGTGGAGAGACTAGTGAAGATTTTCTGGGTGCAGTGTATGTCGGGGCCTCCTTCGGCTCCTACCCCCTACAGGTCAGGAGCTCCATGCAGCAGCTACCCTTCCGCTACTTCCTCCTCTGACTTCCTTCAAAGCATTGGAGCCTTCAGATCCGAACCACCCGGCGTCATCTGCATCAGATCTGAGGATCTTCTTTTCCCCAGATCCAATGTTTGCTCTGAGTTCTTTGGCCCACTTTGAGCCAGAGACCACTTTGGGCGGTCTGTCTCTCGGACCAACTCCGCTCTGACTTTGAGCTCAGGAGATTCTTTGAAGCGGGAGCCTTGTTGGGAGCAGTCAGCCTTTGAGGCTCTGCAGAGTGCCATGTCTGTCTCTGCAGCTCAGATACTGCCTAACCCTTGGATCTGCAACCTTCACCTTTGACAACTCTGCTCACAGTTTCTCAGTTGGCTCAGGGACAGCTGGCACCAAAACCCCAGACTTCCCAACAGGGTTCCCCCATCTTTTCTAATACCTCTCCGGAACATCCCACTGAGGAGGTCCCTGTAAGAAGAAACACCTGTACTCCACTGAGGAATCCATCACCGAAGATGCTAACTTTGAGGGGAAAGGATCCCCAAGGTTACCTCCTGATGATGTCTCCTTTGGAGACATCTTAGAAATCCTAAAACAGAGAGGTGACTAAGTATATCAGTCCTTTGAGGAGTTTGTGTATTTGGTGGTGTTTGGTACCCATCCGTCTATCTCTTGAGTGACACCACCTGCTGATGAGCTCATTGAGTTGCTGTTTTGGCATGCATGGAATGCCCCAGACACCATCGATCCTATTCATCGGAGACAGGTAAAATTTTTATTGCAGCCCCAGAGGACTAACAGTTCTGGACTAAAGGTAGATGACATGGTCATGGCGGCAGCCACCAAGAAAGAACTTGCCAGAGAAAGTTCTTCTATCCATCTTACTAACAAGGAGTCCAGGACAATGGATATATTTGGGAAGCGTGTTTATGCGTTAGCAACCTTTGCTCTATGGTCCCTGAATTGTGTTTCACGTTATGAGACTGCAAAGGGACTTTATCAGTGAGCTATCAAATACCTTTTCAGGAGCTGTGCCTGAATAAGTACATCCCTCATTTGCTTTTCAGCTGTCCACCCTACAGTCCACATCTAATTCTTCCATGGGGTTTATATCACATGAAGCTGAAGGACCTTGTCTAGGTGTGAGAAAGATGGGAAGACCCTATCTGCTGTGGGTGTATGTTTCTCCATTTCACAGAGATCCTTCTCTAGGAATCAGCAAAGCAGTGGGAAAATATGGTTCAGAAAATCCCAAGGGTCTTTTCAAGACAAGGATGGAAGTAGTTCCCCCAGGGGCAGAGGGGGAAGTCCAATGGTAGAAGCCTCCCTCGTGCCAGAGGAGGCCCGCAAAATCAAGGGTCTAGAGATGCTTTCTTTGGTAACGTCCTTCATGCTCCTGAGAGAAGGCCCAATTGCCCTACTCTGGAGGCAATTGGGGGTCGGTTGTCCCTGCACCAGAGAGCCTAGCTAGAAATAATATCCAATGTATGGGTGCACAGGATCTTTTCCAGATGGTACTTTTACTCTCTTCCCTTACTGCTCCCCAAAACAAAAAAATCCTGATGTTCCACCCAGTCAGAGAGATCAGGCAGCCATTCAAGTTTAAAGGCTGCTAGAGAGATCAGGCAGCCATTCAAGTTTAAAGGCTGCTAGAAAGAGAGTCATCCAAGAGGTCTGTCCAGACCAGAGAGAGAATCCAGAACTTACTCAAGGTTCTTTTTAGTACCAGAAAAAACAGGGGACTGGAGACCAATTAAACAAATTAGTTTGATGCCACAAGTTCCGGATGGTCACTGTTCAGTACAGTCTTCTGTTCCTGGAAAAGGATGACTATGTGCTCTGTAGACATTCAGGATGCATACCATTACATAAAGATGGACAGACTCTCCAGAAGGCACCTATGCTTCCAGCTGGGAGCCAGTCACCAGATGAGATCAATGGGCAGTGCTCTGACCACAGCCCCCAGTGTGTTCACCAAATACATGGCAGTGGTAGCAGCTCACTTCAGACTGCAAGGATTCTGGGTGTTTCCATATTTGGACAACTGGCTCATATCCACCTCAACCAGGCAGTTACTACTAAAAGCAAAAGACCATGTTATCCGAACCTGTTCCAATCTAGGAATAACTAATAAATGATGAAAAATCATTACTAGAACCCACCCTCAATGTTTAGACTTCATAAGGGCAAATCTAAACACAAGCAAAACAATAGTTTCTTCTCTTGTAGATGGAAGAGAAGCGATCACTTCACAAGTTAGGAAGATTTTCGGCAATACAAAAGTTTCTGCACATCTAGTTCTTTATGTTGTAGGATCTGTGGCGGTGGCAGTAACACTTGTTCTGCTGGGAAGGTTTCACATGAGAATTTTGCAGTGGCTTCTCGTAGTGCAGTTGTCCATTCTCCACCAACTAGTGTTGACCCAGGTAAGATTCACCAACATTTGCAAGAGAGATCTATTTTGGTGGATTCAATCTGATCAAATTCTACAAGGCCATCCAGCCCCCACAGCCAGTGGCCATAGTGCCCAGCTTGGGGGGGGGGCATTTTCTCTGGAATAAAGTCCAAGGCACTTGGTCCCCTGAAGAAGCCATTATGCATATCAGTGCCCTAGAGATGAGAACAGTACTACTAGTATTGCAGGCCTTCCAGTGTGCTCTCCCTTGGACAGTTGTAGTTCAGACATGTCTGTAGTCTGATACATCAGCAAACAAGAAGCAACCAAATTTTATCCCTTGCGTTAAAATCATTCATGGTGTGGTAATGGGTAATCTTATCCATCCGTTTTTCTCATTGCAATACACATTCCGAGGAAGTCCAGTGTGATAGCAGACAAATTGAGCAGATGCATTCTTATGCCTCATGAGTGGTCCCTCAATCAGATAGTGGTGAAAAATATATTACTCAAATGGGGCCAGCCTTGCTGTGATTTATTTATTTTTTCCTGTTCCCTAAAGTGCAGCAGGTATTTTGCCCTGCCCCCCCCCCCCAATGAGGGGGGAATTCGCGAGGGATGCTCCTCTTCACGATTGGACCCCTGTTCTCCTGTCTGCTTTTTTTCTGACCCCATTAATCCCCAAATTTCTACAGAAAGTGAGCATTCTGAAGGTCAATATAATCCTCATTGCACCATACTGGCCTCTACAGATTTGGTTTCCATTCCTTTGGCCTCCTTTACTGACGCAACCATAGATTCTGGATCCAGCTCCAGACCCTTCTGTCTAACCCAACAGGCATGATTCACCCAAACATTCCAAAGCTCAAGCTAACTGCTTGGTTTCCCCAATTCCATTAATAGCCAGTCTACCTATGCTCTTTTTTTCTCTGGTCCGTCACATTCTCTTGTCCTCTCATAAGCCATCTACACATAAGCTGTACTCTAGTAAATGGAAGAGATTTGTTTTCTGGGTAGACCAGAATGACCTGGACACATTCTCAGCTCTGATTCATATGATCATTGAGTTCTTAGCCCAATTGTTTAACAAAGGAGCAGCTTCTACAGAAAAGGTACAACTAACTGCAATTTTCACATTGGATATCAAGGATCTTCCTTTGCTTCACACAAACTCTGTAAAGCTTTTCTAAGGGGAATGACCCTACTCCTGCTTGGGACCTGAATTTGGTGCCACAAGAAATTATACAATCCCCCTTTGATGCTGTATGTGATATCAAGTTCCTCTATTGAAAAACTATTTTTGGTAGCCATAACATCTGCAAGAAGAATTTCGGAGATTCAAGCCTTGTCATCTCAACTACCATATTTGATCTTTCATAAAGACAGAATTTCATTACGTGTTAACCCATCTTTTTTGCCTAACAGTGTTCAAAAATATCACTCAATCCATTAATTTATCAGTGTTCTTTCCAAGATTTTGAAATAGTAATGAATACCGGTTACATTTATTAGATGTTCACAGGCAACACATTTTTACCTTCATAGAACAAAAAGTATAAGGAAATCTGACCAACTTTTTGCCGCCTCCTCAGACGTGAAACTGGGAAATCCACATTGGATGGATCACAGAATCTTTTTTTTTACATTTACAAGAAACAAGGTCTGAAATTGTCTAAATCTTTGAGAGCCCATTCAACCAGAAACATGGCAGCTTCCTCAATATTCCGTTCTAGAGCGTCCATGGCTGATGTCTGTGCTGACACAAGTTGGGATACCCCCCAATACCTTTATTACTCATTACAAATTGGATTTGTTCTCCAGGAGAAGAACTTCATTTGGTTCAGTGGTACTGAGGAATATCCTTCAGTGAGTCCACCCAGATTATAAGGTAGCTGGGGAATGTCCCACAGGCTTTAGGATAGAATGAAAATTGGCAACATCAGATAAAGAAGTTATATACTCACTATAGTGTTCCATCTGTGTTGTCTATTTTAATTCTTCCTCAAGCAACCCACCCTCCATCCCCCTGTAAGAGTGAGTGGTCCTAAATTGGCATTTCCCTGTACTGAGTTCAAGAATGTCTCATTTCTTTTTTGTTGGTATATTTAATTATATATATGTATTTCTTTGTGTATCTAGCAGCAAACAAGATTTGAGGTAACTTGGAAGGGTACATTATGGGTAAGGGACGAGTTGGTTGCCACAAGCTATTGCAATGGCCTAGTTTTTATATTTCCTGTGAATTGAAACTCTGTTTTTTATTATAAATGGATATTCAGTATCTTCATGCTTTATATGTCTATGCCTTTCATTATGGCTGGTCTTTTAGAAACTATATCAACCCTTGAGAGTAATTGCATTTATTTGGTGGCACTGTGGCTTCATGCTCCTGAAAGTCTTGCCACTTGGTCAAACATTAACATTTGTATAAGTACTGATTTTACTAAGAGTAATTGGGTACCCTGGTAAGAGCCTTAGAGTAGCTGGTTGGTGGCAGTGAATCTACCTTATAGTATGGGTGGAGGCGGTAGAACGGGTAAATCTGTGCCAGCCTTTCCAGTGTGGTTTTGTGAAAATCAAATCTCTGTGTGTGTGTGTGTGTGTGTCAGCTACTTGGAATAGGGACACAGAGCACTGATTTCTGCATAGAGAAAGGTGGAGTCTTGTTTATGGCCTGGAGAGAGAAGAAAAATAAAAAAAAAAAAACAGGACTGGAGTGTGCTCTCTGTGGCCTTAAGGGAAACTGTGCTTGGTGCAGAGAGCTATATTTGAAAATCAGTGCGTATCCATTTTTGTTCTAAGTGAATGTTCCCCACTAGTGTCAGTGGTGAGGATTGAGGCTCCTTGATTACTGGCCCATAGGAGGGATGTCACACCACATTAATCTCTCTTGGCCTCTTCCCTAAGCCTTAATTAGTGTGGAGTACTCCATCCTTCATGCATTGCCATAGCTTGCTTGTTTCCAGTCTTCCAAGTCATTTGTTGCCCTTTCCCCAGGTTAGCATAATCTTTTCTACTAAAATTCCCATGCCTTCATTTTTTTTTTTTTTTTTTTTTTGTATATTTGCGCTCCCCTCCCAGACTCTAAACTCCATAGTGCCATTGTCGTGGTTTTGCTAATATACTATGTTGTCTATCTCGCCTTCATTTCTTGCTTGTTGGGATCGGAGCCGATCCTCTGCTCCGACTCTGCCATCTTCTATAGCTCAAGAGCTGTTTACTGGCTCGAGGCTACCCCTTATCCCATGATGCCTAGTGCTAGCTACCCAGATCTCATTTGCTGCTTCAGCTGCGAGGTTCGTTGTTACTGGCTCAGGCTCGTATAATTTTATTGTACTATTTTTTCTATCAGATTAGGGTTCCATTTTGATAGTTTATAGTTTTTGACATAGTTGTTAATTAGTTTGTTGTATTAGTGTAATTGTAGTTTTCCCTTAGAACTCGTTTAAGTTAGATAGTTCTCCTCTACCCCTCTTGTAGGTAGCGTTTTAGTTTAAGCCTTTCTTCTTTTTACCTCCTAGGTAGCAGTTTGTTAGAGGCCTCCTAGTTTTTTTTAAAAAAAAAAACTTAACTGTAGTTGTGTTTTTGGTTAGTGTCTGTAGTTTTTGCTGTTTGGCCCTTTGGCCAAAAATATTTCAGTGTAAGGTAGTATTTTTCTACTTGATATGTCTAAAGAATCCAAGGTGTCTGGATTCAAGAAGTGTGACTCATGCTGTCAGAAAATGTCTCTGACAGATGGGCACACGTCTTGCATCTATTGCTTAGGCGCAGTGCACCTGCAGGACTCTTGTTCTGTATGCCATGCATTCAGCCCAAGGGTTCTGCAGTAGCGCAAAAATAAGCTTATCTTGAGGGGCCTTCTTAAGCCCCAGGATTCACCGGCCAAGGCTCAGCTGGTGAAGTCTCCTAAACTGACCAAATCGTCGGCTCCCAGCTCGGAGCAGTCATTGGCCCAAGCCTTACTTACAACTTTGGTTCCGGCTGGAACCGAGGAGACTGCCTCCCTGTCGGCTCCACCAGTACCTTCGGAGCGGTCTCGGACCCACAAGGCAGAGGTCCCCGAGTTTATTCATTCAGCTACTCTGTCTCCCCTGTTGCAGAGTGACCGCAGTCACAGATCCTCCCACTCTTCTCTGTCCTCTAGACTCTCGGATCACGACGCGGAGAGAGTGGTCAGTAGGTTGTTGAAGTCGCAGTCACTGGCCAAAATGTTATCCAGCCCTCCTCAACAGGTGTCTGCTCCGTCCGCTCCCATCCATGTTCCTCCTCTGACTCCATTGAGCTCGGAGCCGGAGTTTGTTGGGGTTCGAATCGTGGAACCGTCGGCACCGATAATTATTTCTCCTTTGGTTCTGTTGTCTGCTCCTATCCCCTCGATGCCTTCCATCGAGGGATCTGGACGCTGAGACTCCCTCGTCTGCCCCGAAGGGGCGAGTGGCATCGGACCTTTGTCCGACCCCGTTCTCTCTCTCGGAGCGTAGGCGCAGTTGAGCTAGACTCCTACATCTGCCTCTGAGCAGTCTCCCTCGGTGCGGAGGAGGATTCCGATTTCCTTGGAACTGGAGCCTTTTTTGCATCGTGGCAGGGACGCGTTCGATGTCATGAGGAGTGTACTGGCCTGTGAGTCAGCTCCACGTTCGACCCCACTGGCTCCATCCCCTGTAGTGCCTACATCAACCTCTGTCCTTCCTCCAGACCCCAAGCATGGGGAACCTGTGCTCCAGAGCATCCCATTGGGCGTTTCCTCTTCTTCAGAGGCCTCCCCTGTTCATTCAGAGGAGGCGGAAGAGGAAGCGCAAGAGGAAGCGCATTGACTCCCCTGAGTCTGTCGCTTCGGATATGGATTTGGATGAATTGAAAGGGTCCCCGAGATCCCCCTCTGAAGATGTTTCCTTTTCGGACATCCTAGAAATGCTTAAGCGGGGGGGGGGGGGACTGGACTGCCCTAGCCCCTACCGAGGACGAATCTGTATTCTTGGATGCATTCGGTTTCCGACCTTCCACCTCCTGGGTGTCTCCGCCCTTCGATCCACTAATGTCAGTGGTGGCTCGAAGGGCTTGGTCAGCCCCGGATACAGTGGAACCAACTCCGAGGAGACTGCAAGTTTATCACTGATCCCACTGATAAACAGTTCCTTACCAAGGGTGTTCCCGTAGATGCCATGGTAGTAGCAGCGGCCACTAAAAAGGAGTTAGCGGAGACTTCTTCCTTTGTCCATCCTCCTAACAAGGAGTCTAGGACCATGGATAGATATGGGAAGCGTATGTTTGCTTCAGCGACATTTTCCATGAGGTCGTTGAATTACTTATGCCATTTTACCAGGCTTCAGAGGGATCTCCTGAAAGAGCTTGGAGATACCCTCCAGGATCCATCAGCTGAAGGGGCTCAAGCTAAAGTGGCTTCTCAGCTGGCGACCCTTAATTCGGTAGTTAACTCCTCTGAGGCTCATTTCCTATGCAGCCGATGGTGCGAGTAGAGCCGCAGGTACAGGAGTGGCCCTTAGGAGACACGCATGGATGTGGCTATGTAATTTTGCGGAACCCTTTAGAGCGTCGTTCACCAACACTCCCTTTGACTGTTCATTTCTCTTTGGACCGCAGGTGAAAGACACTCTCACTAGGTGTGAACAGGAAGGCAAGACTCTCTGCCATGGGAGTCCGTTTTTCCACTCCTTCCAGACCATATCCCAAAGGTCAGAAGAGTAGTAAAATGTGGTTTTGGAAATCCCAGGGAGCCTCGCCTGATACCGTAGTGATTTTTCCTCCACGGGCAGAGGAGGAAACAACAACAACAGATGCTGCCCTCTGGGCAGAGGGGGTCTGCAGAACCAGGGCAGCAGAGAATCCTTCTCTGACAAGCCTTTCCAGCATCCGTGAAGGGTTGCCCGGCTGCCTGCCTCTGGAGGCAGTTGGGGGGGGGGGGACTTTCACTGTACCCAAAAGCCTGGCAAAACATAACGCGAGAAAATTGGGGTACACTCAGTCATATCCGGAGGCTATATAATTCCCTTCTTCCAACCTCCCTTACAGTCAAGCAAATCCCTTCCAGATGTTCCACCCTATCTGAGGGCCCAAGCAGTCATAGAAATTTCAAGACTACTAGAAAAAAGAGTCATCCAGGAAGTCCTGGCAGATCAACTCTAATCCGGAACTTACTCAAGGTTCTTTTTGGTACCAAAAAAGACCGGGGACTGGAGACCAGTATTGGATCTCAGCAGGCTAAACAAGTCTGTTCAAAGAACAAGGTTTTGGATGGTCACGCTACAGTCCATTCTACCCTTTTTGGGTCAGGACAATTGATGTGCTCAATAAATCTTCAGGATGCGTAGTATCGCGTGTAAAAATGGACAGGTGCTCCAGGAGATTCTTTCGCTTCTGGCTGGGAGACTGTCATTATCAGTTCAGAGCTCTGCCCTTTGGTCTCGCCCACAGCCTCCAGGGTGTTCACCAAATGCATGGCAGTGGTCACGGCTCACCTGAGACATCAATGATTCCAGGTGTTTCCTTATCTAGACGACTGGCTCCTTACTGCTACTACCAGGCATCAACTCCTTCAAGCCAGGGACTGTAAAATCACAATTTGTGCCCAGCTAGGCATTGCTATAAATTTCGAAAAATCTGCCTTGTTGCCTTGTCGATCTATTACCTATACAGGAGTAGATTTAGATACAAGAAGCATGTCCGCAAGACTACTGTCAGACAGGGTAGCCACGATTCGGCAGCAAGTTCATATCCTCATGCAATGTAAAAGGGTACAAGTCAGGTTGGTCCTTCAAACTCTGGGTTCTATGGCAGCGGCAATTCTTCTGATACCTCTGGCCCGTTTTCACATGAGAATCCTTCAGTGACTTCTATTCACACAGTGGTCCTTTCAACAGCTCCCCATGTCTCATATGATCATGATTACAGAAACATGCAAAAGACACCTTTCCTGGTGGATGGTTTCTCCACTAGTGTTCCAGGGCAGACCATTCATCCAGCCCCCTCTGGTTGCCGCAATGACCACGGATGCCTCACTGATAGGGTGGGGGGGGCATCATCAGGGCAGGACAGCCCAAGGCACTTGGCAGCCTCACGAGTACCATCTGCACATAAATGTCTTGGAGACTAGAGCAGTGCTCCTAGCTTTGCAAGCACTTCAGGACTTCCCTCTCTCCTGGGACCATTGCAATTCAAACTTGACAACGTGTCAGTAGTGTGGTACATCAACAAGCAGGGCGGAACCAGGTCCTACCCTTTATGTCGAGAAGCACTCTTGACTCTGGCAGTGGGCGATTTCCTCCCAACGATTTCTGATTGCGACGCACATCCCTGGGAAGTCCAACGTCATAGCGGACAGGCTCAGCAGAGCTATTTTCATGCTTCACGAGTGGTCTCTGAATCAGGTAGTTGCGGATCTGATCTTCCGCAAATGGGGACTGCCTTGCTGTGATCCGTTTGCCACCCCCTTCAACACCAAATGCAGCAACTACTTCTCCCTTTTACCGTTTCCCGGTCACCCTCCCAGAGATGCTCTAGTCCACGATTGGCCTCAGGGACTTCTTTATGCCTTCACACAGTTCCCTCTTATACCCAAACTCGTACAGAAAGCTATATCGTTGGGTTGCAAAATGATCCTCATTGCTCCCTACTGGCCTCGACAGATTTGGTTTCCGTTCCTGCACCACTACCTCCTTGAGCAGCCCTGGACTATGGATCCTATTCCAGACCTGCTGATTCATTAATCAGGAGAGCTGCATCGATCCTTCCAAACACTCCAGCTCACAGCTTGGTTGATCCAATTCCAACCCTAGCCAGGCTTCCCAGCATTTCCCCGGCTGTGCGCGAGATTGTCTCCTCTCACAAATCTGCTACTAGGAAGACGTATGCTAGCAAATGGAAACATTTTTCTTGTTGGGCAGAGGCTAGGAACATAGATCCTTTTTCAGCCCCAGTTCACGAAATCTTGGAGTTCCTAACAGAGCTTTTTCATTTTGGGTCCGCTTCTGCCACAATTAGGGTTCAACTAGCGGCCATCTCTAACTTTCATGTTGGCTTTTCCAATCCAAATAGGTCTCATAAGTTGTGCAAAGCTTTTCTCAGAGGGACTACTCTCCTTAGGCCCCCAGTGAGAGATCCCCCTCCTCCTTGGGACCTTAATTTGGTACTAACCTCCTTGATTATGCCCCCTTTTGAACCAGCAACATCCTGCTCCCTTAAGTTTCTATCTTGGAAAATTCTTTCTGGTGGCTATTACCTCAGCCAGACGTGTCTCGGAACTTCAAGCACTAAGTGTTCGTCCTTCCTTCCCAAAGTCTGCTCAGAAAATAATCTAAACCAATCCATAGACCTTCCAGGGTTTTTCCCTAACTACACCAACAAGGCAGAATACAAATTACACCTTTTGGATGTTCATAGACAATTGCGTTTTTATCTGCATAGAAGGAAGGATATAAGAAAGTCAGATCAACTTTTCCTTTCCTATGCTAGGGGCAAAGAAACATAGAATTGTCCACCAAACCGAAAGGTCATTCTACTAGGGCTCTGGCCACTTCTGTAGCCTTCCAGTCTAGGTTGCCCATGGACTCTATCTGTGTCGCTGACACGTGGGCAAATCCTCATACCTTTATTTCTCATTGCAAGTTAGACATGGTCTCCAGGAATAGAGCTAACTTTGGTTCCACTGTTCTGAAGAGTCTGTTCCAATGAGCCACCCAGGATTGTAGGTGCTAGGGACGCTGTCCCAACAAGCAAGAAACTAAGGCGAGATAGACAACTTAACAGGAAGTTATGTACCTACCATAATGTTCCATGTTGGTTGTCTTCATCTCGCCGCCTTTCTTGCATCCCCCCCCTCCATCCCCCTGTCCTGTTGGACCGAGAGGAGTTCAGGTTTCACTTGAGTGTTTTCTGGTTTGTTTCCTCTACTGACTTAGAGTATGACAGGTATACTCAACCTGTTAGTTTGGACAGGTTGATTTTTTGGCTATGTCTGGGGTTAGCTATTACAAATGAGATCTGGGTAGCTAGCGCTAGGCATCATGGGATAAGGGGTAGCCTTGAGCCAGTAAACAGCTATAGAAGATGGCCGAGTCAGAGCCGAGGATCGGCTCCAATCCCAACGAGCAAGAAAGAAGGTGAGATGAAGACAACTGACATGGAATGCTATGGTAGGTACATAACTTCTTTTTCACCTAGATGTGTGACCTGTCCACTGCCCTGCTTAAAGCCACGTCCAGAATTCTGTCCATCCATGGTTCAGTCCTGAATCAGTTGGCTGAAGCCCTTTGTGATTCGGTACCTGTCTGCTTCCACTTCTTTGTAACCTTGTGTTAAGAGTATTCCAGACTTTAAACCGACTCCTATAACCTGGATATTAATATATTCTTCTACCCTACTCCTTGTTTTCCTTCTGTCTGTCATTCTTGTATTAGTCCACTCCCCCCACTTCACCCCCAAAATCTTAACTGTAATAGCACTTGGTGCCGTTTTTTTACCCAGTATGTTTTTTTGTCCCCCCTGCTTGTGTGGTGGTGGTTCTTTCTCATGTCACATTTGATGCCTTTCTTTTTGTACATTACTGTTTCATCTCTGTCATTCCTGATTAACTTGTGCTTGGGCACACTCATGTCTCATCTGTCTTGCCTTAATGGCTTACATTTCAGATATAAAAAATGCCACAATGCCCTCCTGAATTGAATCACTTCTTGCTGTTCCTTTCTACACAGACTTGCAGTAACTTCTCTGCATTGCGTGTTTTTGTGCAGATGTTCGTGTTACACTGCTGCAGTCATAACACTAGGATTATCCTGCCGTCAGGCGGTCCCGCAGTTGGCCCGAGTTCCAAAGTCTTGGTCCGGCGTCGGTTGCTGTTGCTTCTTCCCTGACGTCAGTGTGACAGAGGTATATAAGATGTGTCTGACACCATTTTCTTCAGTCTTTCTTGCTGCTTGGTGCCCGAAGCCGAAGCAGTTCGCAAGTGCCGGTCGACCGACTCCTGAGATTTTCAAATCGAATTTCAGACCGAAGTCTTCATAAAGCTAAGTACCCCGTTGGGGAACCTTTTCTTGCCTCAGTCTGATGTCAGAAAAAGTTAACAATTGCATTTCTTGTGGGAAGCAAATACCTCATAAGGACTTTCATTCTTATTGTATTCCTTGCCTAGGCCCAGACCACGACGTCACAGGTTGTCTGTTTTGTTTAATAAACGAACTATTAAACGTCGGTTTGATTTTGCCCGACATTATTTTGGTAGGAAATTTAATTATACCATGCCGTCGGACCAACCGACAATCGGAATGCATAAAAAATGCAAAGATAAGGACAGGCAGACGAAATCCAAACCGGACTCCGAGGCCTCTGCTAGGCCATTCGCCGGTTTTCAGTGAAGCGCCTATGCAGCCCCTGACTACTGCTGATTTAGAACCCCAGGCGACATCTGATTCACAAGCGGAGATTGCTAGGCCTCCACAACCTTTACTTTTAGGCCCTTCCGACTCAATAACTGAAGGAGATTCCGGTGCAGTTGAAACGCCTTCAGTTGCAGAAGGTGTCTTCAGACCGACTACACTCACTATTAAATCCTATGCAAAACTAAAAACTCCTTTAAAAACAAAGACTGTACAGCACCTCAGTACAAGGCCCCATGCCTAAGAAACAGATGCTTAAGATGGCTGAAGACTTAATTACCCTAATCAGGGGTTCCCATCTCCCTCCTGATAAAAGGCCAAGGCAGGAGGAGGACTACGCTTCCTCTGACCAGGTTTCAATTTCCTCAGACTCTTCTGAGGAACAGGAAGATTCCTTTCCCCCTTATGAAGATTCTATCCCTTCTATCCCTTCTGCATCTCCCCCAGAAGACCACTCTTTTGGGGAAACCTTACATACTATGAGGGAACATTTCCACTGGGAGGGCCAGGATTACTCTGATTCTAAGAAAAGGCTCCGAGAGTTCCTTTTACTACCCCAGCACAGACCACTTGCTATTCCACCTGTGTTAGATATTGTGGATGATGTTTATTCAGAATCTAGCCTTAACCCAGATTCACTACCTCCAGCACCAGCCAAACCAAACGGATACTACAGAGTCCCTGACTCTCAGAAATTCCTGTATAAAAGCCCTGTTGCTGACCCAGAAACCATTTCCCAGGATCCCAAAGGGGTTAAGACCTCTGTTGCTAAAAATCCTGTGCCCTCTGAAAGGGATTCTAGAGCACTAGACAGATGGGGAAAGAAAGTATATACCTCAGCTACTCTAGCTATGAGGGCCTTAAATTGTCAGTTTCACATGCTGAAATATCAACAATATCCGATGTCTTAATTAAAACAAAAAATGCTCGCACATACAGACCAGCTAGATTACAAGGAAATGCAAGATTTGTTGCATTCAGCTGAACAAGTGGGAAAACGTACTTTGCAATGTGGATTTGATTCATTGGAAGCTTCTTGTAGAGCAGCAGTGACAGGGTCTGTCATACGTAGGCATGCTTGGTTAAAAGAACAAACTTTACCTGATCATGTTAAAGCAAAGTTATTGGATGCACCTTTACAGCAGGATGTTTTATTTGGTGTAAAAGCAGAAGTTGTTTTAAAGAAAATGGAGGATAAGGCAAAGTCTATGCAGACAGTCAAGGATTTCTTACAGGTTCAACCCCCTCGTTTCAGCAGAATTTGGCCAACCAAAAACTGGTCCTTTCCAGCTTCAGCCAGACCACAGAGGGGCAGATACAGGCACCCAAGAGGCAGAGGCCAGCCACAAGGCTCTTACCAGCCTCGACAATGGAGTGCCACAACCCAAAAAGGAGAAGACAGGTTTCAAACTACCAGAAGACAAATGCAATGAATTACCCCTCAGACTACCGAGCAAAACCCTCTTGCCAGCTCCCTTGGGGGGGGAAACTAGCACTTTTTGCAGACAATTGGCACATCATCACAAAAGACAAATGGGTCCTAAATATTGTATCTCAAGGATACAGATTCCACTTTCACACTTTGCCAAGGATAAAAGGAATGCCAAGCCTGCCACCAAATCAATGGGCAGAGACTCAAAAGCAAATTTCATCTCTCATGGACATGACATTCAACAGGTTCCTACACAGAAGCAAGGACAAGGATTTTACTCAACTGTTTCTAGTTCCCCGAAAGGACAAAGCCTGGAGACCCATTCTGGACCTCTCAGTTCTAAACACATTCCTGGAAGTACCCAAATTCAAGATGCTAACACTGCAGCAACTTCTTCGCATGCTGGGCAAGAAGGCTTGGCTAGTAACGTTGGACCTCAAGGAGGCATACCTGTATGTCCCTATCGGACAAAATTGCATAAGATACCTCCGATTTATTGCAGGTTCAACCCATTACCAATTCTCTGCACTGCCCTTTGGCTTATCTACTGCGCCCAGGGTCTTCACAAAATGCCTGGCACCAGTAATTGCATACTGCAGACAGAGGGATTCAAATATATCCATACCTGGACGACTGCCTTATTCAAGCAGAAAGCAAGGACATTCTATTAAAGCATCTAGCGTTTGTCAAAAACGTACTAAGTTGCCTAGGGTACACAGTAAACGTATTTAAGCTGGCACCCAGGAATATGTCTTGTGAGGGCACTAGTTTTGACTTGTTTTCAATAGCTCAGATGGCTTATCTCACGCCAGACAAGCAAGGACAACTGACTTAATACTTCAAAATGATGGCAACAAAGACCCAACTCCCTGCAAGAAAAATTCTGCAGGCCTTGGGATTCATGGCATCTTGCATACTACTAATACCATTTGCAACACTGCATGTGAGGAAATTACAATGGTATCTGAAAAGCATATGGACCCAACACAGCCACAGCTTGGAAACAACAATTCCATTCATTCCCTGCCTTCAACAGGAGTTTCTATGGTGGGCTCAGGCATGTCACCTCAACAAGGGTCAGCCTTTTTACCTTACCCACAGCCAGGCAAACCATAACAACAGATGCATCGGATTATGCCTGGGGAGCACACATGGCAGGACAGTGTATTCAGGGCAAATGGTCTGCAAACCAAAGGCATCTACATATCAATCAAAAAGAGATGCTAGCTGTACAAAATGCCCCAACAGCTTTCAAGGACTTCCTACATCCAGGACAACAACTAATAAAGACTGACAACACCACAGTGATGTGGTACATAAACAAGCAAGGGGGGCGCATACTCCTACCCCCTATGCAGACAAGCAATGACCTTGTGGAACACAGCACTGACCTACCAAGTTCAACTACAAGCACAATTCCTGCCAGGAAAGAAAAACACACTGGCAGACTAAGCAGAAACATCACAGATCTTCACGAGTGGAAACTAGATCCACAAGTATTCGCAATGAAAGCTAAAAAATGAGGGAGCCCAGACATAGATCTGTTTGCTTCCCCCCAAAACTACCAACTACGGAAATTCTGCACAAGGACATACCACACACTAGCTTGGAAAGTGGACGCCCTCTCATTCAGTTGGAAAACATTGACAGTGTATGCCTTTCCTCCACTGCCTCTTCTGGCAAAGGTGCTGCTGAAAGCCAGATTAGAGAGGCCACAAATGATGCTCGTTGCTCCAGACTGGCCATGCCAACACTGTTATCCAATACTAAGGTACATGGCTCAAGGCCCACCATGGATTTTACCTACAATTCCTCACCTGCTCACTCAGCAAAACAATGCGATTCTACACAGCCAGCTCAAGACTTTAAATCTGGCTGCATGGCAAATTGCCTAAACAACCAGTCAACAATTCTCTCTAAAGCTGTGATGGACGTCATTCTGGAGGCCAGGAGACCAGGAAAGTCTATTCAGACAAATGGAAAAGATTCTGCGCCTGGAACCAGGCTAAAGGCCCAAAATCCCCTTGTCCCAAATATTCCTCAGGTTCTTCAATATTTAACTGAGATGTTGCACAAAGGACTTTCCTTGTCATCTATTAAGATCCACGCCTCGGCTATTTCAGCTCAATACAACACGGATCCTGCTATATTTTCACATCCATTACTAAGACAGTTCTTCTGAGGGGCTAAGAACATAAGACCGCCCTGGAGAGCACCAACACCAACTTGGGATCTCAACTTTGTTTTGGAAAAGCTTACAATTCCGCCCTTTGAACAAGCTTTCACAGCTGATCTACAGTTCCTATCCATGGAAAACTGCCCTGCTGCTAGCAATAACTTCAGCACGAAGAGTCTCAGAACTACAGGCCCTAATGGCAGTGGAGCCTTTCATAATTTTTCATAAAAGACAGAGTCTCTTTACGAACTAACCCTTCCTTTATGCCAAAGGTGGTATCCAGTGTGGCCCTAAACCAAACCATTCATTTGCCCACCTTTTATCCAAACCCCCAGAACAAAGGGGAAAGGCTCCTACACTCTGGACATTCACAGACAATTACGTTACTACTTGGATAAAACTAAGGCTTTCAGAAAATCTGACCAGCTCTTTGTATCCTATGCTGCAGGATCTCAAGGAAAAGCTATCTCAAAACAGACCATTTCAAAATGGATAGGACATTGTATCAGTTTCTGCCATGCACTCCATGGGAAATCTGTGCCTGGTAACATCAGGCCCCATTCCACCAGGGCTACAGCAACATCAACAGCTTTCCTCAGAGGGATACCAGCAACATCAACAGCTTTCCTCAGAGGGATACCAACCTAGGATATTTTGGAGGCTGCAACTTGGAGTTCAGTGCACACTTTCACCAAGCACCATCACTTACCTCTATACTTTAAAACCAGAGCTGGCTTTGCCACTGCAGTTCTGCAGGGCCTACTAGCCTCTCCAAACCCTGTTTAGTTCCACCACCCATACTTAGCTTTGGGATTCACCCAAGTGTGATGACTGCAGCAGTGTAACACGACGAACATAGTACAGTTTTGTACCTACCATAAATGTAGATGTTCAAGTGTTCACACCGCTGCAGTCCAGGTTACCCTCCCTCCATCCCCTCTGAACTAGCTGGACTTATCTATACCTTTCTATCTTATACAATCTCTATGGTGTATTTGCTTGTGACTGAAGGTATTGTTTTATTTTTATATGTATATTTTTATATAGCAATATGTATTGCCTACCTATTGGGGACACCTGACATCTGGGGCAAGAAAAACTGAAGAAAATGGCGTCTGATGCATCTTGTATACCCCTGGCGCACTGACGTCGGGAAAGAAGCGACAGCAACTGACGCCGGACCAAGACTTTGGAACTCGGGCCGACTAAGGGACCGCCTGACGGCAGGATAACCCAAGTGTAATGACTGCAGCAGTGTGAACACTCTAACATCTGCATTTATGGTAGGTACAAAACTGTACTTTTTCTTTCTTCTTTCTGAATGCTGCCTAAAATACCCCCTTTAGCTTGACTGATGCCCATTCCTTCACTTGTTGAGACAGTGACCTGGACTGTGGTCAGATGTAGGTGCTGATTCTCTGGTTTTGTGTAAATATTTAAAGAAAGTCCATCTTTTTATTGAAAACAATTTTTCCTTGTCTAACACCCCAAAATCACTTTGACTGCTTCTTATAGAATGTTTTCTGCAAATTGGCTGCTGATGGGGCTTGGCATATCAACTTGATCTTGTTTTTCCTCCTCCTCTTTCCTGTAATCCATTTCAAGTCTGCTTTTTGTGAGTCATGATAGCTATAAAGCAGTGATGTATTCCCATCGCCATATAATGGGATTAGTGTCAGTCACTGTCATTTTATGTACCTTCTATAACAGGAATGTTTTTTTTTTTCTTTGTCTTTTGAATGGCCCTCATTTGTGTCTCGGGGCTTATTTTACAGTATAGGAAGGAATATAGACAGCTACAATCAAAAAATAGCTAAGTTGCAGATTTGTTCAATGTATGTTTTTTGTAATCCAAGCTGAATTGAGTCACCCCTCCCCCTTTTTCCCTCGTGTCAAAATTCTCACTGCTCTGAGGGATACTTGCAATTTCATGTACAAGTGATAGATGCTAATGGGGGGGAAAGGATTTGTAAGTGTTCCCCAGTTCTAGCAGTAGAAAAATTTGTATTTTCATCCATTCATCTATTTATATACATAGACTGTTAAAGTACTTCAGATTTCCCTTTCCTAATGTTTTAATGAAAGTGCACATAGCACGTGTAAACTCCATTTGTATAAGGACCAAGTCAGTCAGTGTAAGAGGTATCTTTGCAAGTGTCTGTGCATCAGATATGCATCATATTCCAGAAGGATGTCACAGGAAAGCATAAAAGATGTTATGAAAAGTATCAGTGCACCTAGTTGATAGGGTTGCCACCTGTCTCTCTTCTTGCAGAGAAGTCCTGATTTGGGCAGTTTCTTCCTATTGTGTAGGAAGACGTGAAATGGTAAATGTGTCGATACTTTGCAAAAATTACAAGAAAAAATTCTGACTTCTCTAAATGTCAGATTTTTTGATTATTACATTTAAGTCATGTTAAAATGTATAGTAGTACAAATAAACATTTTAAAGTCTAAAGCTTAACATTTCAATACTGTGATGCTGCTTATGTAAATTTGTCAAGAGATGACTACCTTTGAAGCATTGGACTGATCTAATTGCTCTCTTGCAGTGAAAGGCATTGCTATATTGGAAGCAGCTGTGAATCAGTGAATGTTCTCTTCCTCTCTGCTGTAAAGACGGTGGAAAACAGTTTCTCACTTTTTTACAGCAGGTACTGATATCAGCCAAACTAATTACCCATATAACATTGTCAGGAGTAACTGACTACAGGTAAATCTGTCTCTGTGGTATGTCATGCAGGCATAGACTAACTCCTGTGCAAGTTATGTGAGAAGTTGGGCATACAAATGGGTGGGCTTTCCCTTCCTTTAATTCCAGTAAAAACTACAAGAAAAACTCAGCTAAGTTGGTGTTTTTACTGTAATGGAGGCCCATGCGATATTATAAGCAAATTACCCCTTAAGGGCATAGTGTTGGGTAAACTTTTTCTTGTTCCTTACCAATGTCAGTAAAAGTTAATAATTGCATTACTTGTGGGAAGCAAATACATCATAAGGATTTTCATTTGTACTGTATGCCTTCCCTAGGCCCAGATCATAACGTGCCTTGCTGCAGGTTTTGTGCTAGATTTAACCAACGTACTAAGTGTCGGTATATTTTTGCTTCAAAATATTTTGGATCCAGATTTAATTACCCTGAAATGTCGTTGGTTAGCAATCCAACTACCGGAGTTCACAAAAAACGCAAAGAAAAAGACAGACCGTTGAGGTCCAAAACTGGCGAAGCTTTTCCTAAGCCTGTCGCCGGTACTCAGAGGTGCTTTCGCAGCCCCTGATACCCGCTACTTTTGAGTTTCAGGCCTCTACTGAGACCCAAGCGGAGTCCGGTATGCCGTGAGATTCTCAGAGTATTGAACCCGTGGATGTCTCTCTCTTGGATGGTCTGGAGCCACTGAGCAGGCACCGGCTTCTGAGGGTGTTTTCAGGCCTCAACATTTTTACATAAAACTGACGTCAACTTCAAAAACAACTTCAAAAACAAGATCAAAAACAGTTTAGAAGTCTAAAAAAAGATGCATGAGCCACTTGCTCAAGCCCGTATGCCTAAAAAAAAGATTATCAAAATGGCTGAGGACTTATTACCTGATCAGGGGTTCCCAACCCCCCCTCCCCTGCTAAGAGGCCTAGGCAAGGCAGTGATTATGAATCTTCAGATCACGTTTCCATTTCTTCTGATTCTTCATATGATCAGGAATTTTCTATTCCTCCCTATGAGGATTCAGATCCAGAAAAATCCATCCCATCTGCTTCTCCTCCTGAGGATTATTCTTTTGATGAAACCTTGCGTACTTTAAGGGAACATTTTCGTTGGGAGAGTCAGGATTTCTCTGAATCAAAAAAAGAGGCTTGGGGATTTCCTTCTCCTTCCTCAGCATAGGCCTTTGGCTATACCTCCTGTTTTAGACATTGTTGATGTGTTTTCAGAATCAAGCATGGCTCCTGATTCCCTACCTCCGGCTCCTAGTAAGCCAGACAGATATTAAAGGGTTCCTGACTCCCACAAATTTCTATTCAAAAATCCTGCTGCTGATCCTGAGACTATATCACAGGGTCCCAAAGGTGTAAAGGCCTCTACAGCCAAAAATCCTACCCCCTCTGATGGAGATTCCAGGGCGCTGGATAAGTGGGGAAAGAAGGTTTATACGTTTACAACCTTGGCAATTAGGGCCTTAAACTGCCAGTTTCATATGCTTGAATATCAACAGCATGTTATGGGCTTATTGAAGCAGAAAATGATGTTGATTTCTGATTGTGTGGAAAATAAAGAATTACAGGAATTATTACATGCAGCAGAACAGGTTGAAAAGCATACTTTGCAATGTGGTTTTGATTCCTTGGAGGCCTCTTGCAGGGCTGCAGTTACTAGATCTGTGATTAGAAGGCATGCCTGGCTCAAGGAGCAAAATCTGCCTGATCATGTTAAAGATAAATTGTTGGATGCCCCTTTACAGCGTGATACTCTGGTAATAAGGCAGAAGAGGTTTTAAAGAAAATGGAAGACAAAGCTACATCTATGCAAACTGTAAAAGATTTCTTACAAGTGCAGCCACCCAGGTTCAGTAGGCACTGGCCTACTAAAAACTGGTCCTTTCCTGAGTCCAACAGAGCCTCTTAAGGCAAATCCAGGCTCTCAAAAGGCTCTAGATATCAATCACAGGGTTCTTGCAGGTCAAAGCAGTGGGGTGCCTCCACCTCCAAATCTGGAGGAAACTAAGCACAACCCTACAGTAAGTCTCAATGACTTCCCTCTACCTTCACCAAGCACTTAACTTTTGGCAACCCCCTTGGGGGGAAAATTAGCACTTCATGCTCAAAATTGGCAGTTAATTACCCAGGACAAGTGGGTATTAAACATAGTATCCCAGGGGTACAGATTTCATTTCCATACTTTGCCAATTCCATACGGTTGGCCAGATCTGCCACAAAATCAATGGGTAGAGGCTCAGAATCAAGTTATGTCCCTCATGGAGATGGGGGCTATTCAACCAGAACAGGAAAATGGACAAGGTTTTTATTCAAGGCTGTTCCTGGTACCCAGAAAAGGCAATGTATGGCGTCCTATACCGATTTTGAACACTAACCTGGACATTCCAAAATTCAAAATGCTGACTTTACAACAGCTACTGCCTATGCTGGGCAGGAATGCTTGGTTAGTGACTCTAGACTTAAGAGGCATACCTGCATATCCCAATAAGGGAATCGTGCAGAAGATACCTCTGCTTCAAGGCAGGTTTTTTGCATTACAAATTCTCTGCACTGCCCTTTGGCTTATCTATTGCGCACAGGGTCTTTACAAAGTGTCTGGTACCAGTAATTGCATTTTGCAGACAAAGAAGCATACAAATTTATCCTTACTTGCACGACTGTCTCATTCAAACAGAGAACAAGGACATTCTTCTTGAACATCTGGCGTTTGTAAAAGGCTTCTAACATGCTTAGGGCACACAGTAAACGAAAATAAATTACAACTGGTACCCTCTCAAATAATTACATTCCTGGGTGCAAGCTTGAATACAACTGCCCAGATGGCTTACCTTACGCCAGACAAAGGCAACTGACGGCATACTTCAAAGAGATGGCAACAAAAACCCAGTTATCTGCAAGACAAATTCTGCAGGCTTTGGGGTTCATGGCATCCTGCATTCTACTAATTCCATATGCAAGACTGCATATGAGGAAACTTCAATGGTACCTAAAAAGCTTATGGAGTCACCATTGTCACAGTCTGGAAACAATGATTCCTCTCATTCCCTGCTTACAACAGGAGTTTCTTTGGTGGGCAGAGACATGTCACCAAAACAAGGGACTATCATTCACTCTACCCCCTGCCCAACTACAGACTCATCAAACTATGCTTGGGGAGCCCACCTGGCGGGGAGATGCATTCAGGGCATATGGAGCCGAAAACAAATACATCTGCATATTAACCAGAAAGAGATGCTAGCGGTTCAGAATCCTCTGACATCCTTCAAGGACGTGCTTCATCCAGGACAATTACTGATAAAGACTGACAACACCACGGTTATGTGGTACATAAACAAGCGGGGGGGGGGGGTACACATTCCTTCCCCCTTTGCAGACTAGCCATGGCATTATGAAACACAGCCTTGACTTACCAAGTACATCTTCAAGCTCAGTTCCTGCCAGGAAAACAAAATACTCTGGCAGACGACCTAAGCAGAAATCTTATGGACCCGCACGAGTGGAAACTGGAGCCACACGTCTTCAGCATGGTAACACAGAAATGGTGGAGCCCAGACATAGATCTATTTGCCTTTCCCCAAAATTATCAACTGGACAAATTCTGCACAAGGACTTGTCACAGACTAGCATGGAAAGTGGATGCCCTATCCTTCAGTTGGAAAAACTTATCAGTTTATGCCTTTCCCCCTCTGCATCTTCTCTCCAAGGTCTTATTAAAGGTCAGACAGGAAAAAACAAAAAATGATCCTAATTGCTCCAGACTGGCCTTGCCAGCACTGGTACCCAATCCTAAGGAATATGTCTCAACTCCCTCCTTGGTACTTGCCTCAAATACCTCATCTACTGTGTCAGCAGAACAATCAGTCTGCACACCCAGCTCCAAACTCTGAACCTTGCAGCATGGCTGATCATTTAATTATTCAAACACCTCTAAGAAAATCTGTGATGGATGTCATTTTGGAAGCTAGAAGGCCTAGTACTATCTTATTGCTGATAAATGGAAGAGATTCTGTGCTTGGAACCAAGCACAAGGAACAGACACAGCAAAACCAAATATTCCTCAGATTTTACAATACTTGACTGAGATGCTTGACAAGGGCCTATCGTTTTCCTTCAATAAAAATCCATGCCTCTGCCATCTCGGCTCATTACAACACGGAGCCTCCCATCTTTTCTCATCCTCTACTAAAACAGTATCTTAGAGGGGCCAAAAATTTAAGGCCTCCCAGAAGATCACCAACTCCTGCATGGGACCTCAATTTTGTGCCGGAAAAACTCACCCTGCCTCCTTTTGAACCAGCAGCTACTGGGGATATAATTTTTTTATCTTGGAAAACAGCTTTCCTTTTGGCAGTCAATTCAGCAAGAAAGGTTTCAGAACTACAGGCTCTCATGGCTGTGAAGCCTTTTATTACATTTTACCCGGACAGGGTGCCCCACAGGACCAATCCCCTCCTTTATGCCTAAGGTGGTAACCAGTGTGGCACTTAACCAAACTGTTCACCTGCCAACATTTTACCCAAAACCGCAGAATAAGGGGGAGTGGATTCTGCATTCATTGAACGTACACAGACAACTAAGATTCTACCTAAACAGGACCAGATCTCTAAGGAAGTCTGAGCAACTACTGGTGGCATTTGCTTCAGGATCAGAGGGGAAGGCTATGTCAAAGCAGACTATTTCTAAGTGGATAGGCCACTGCATCTTTTTCTGCTACTTGCACCATGGTAAACCTGTGCCCAAGGGAATCATGTCACATTCCACCAGGACTGCCTCTACTTCAGCATCCTTTCTCAGAGGAGTTCCAACCAAAGACATTCTAGAAGCCGCTACTTGGAGCTCTGTGCATACCTTCACAAAGCTTTATCATTTGCCTCTCTTCTCCAAATCCAGGGCAGGCTTTGCCACTGCAGTTCTGCAGGGCATTATAGTCGCCCCTAAAGCTATTTAGTTCCATCCTCCCATCCATAGCTTTGGAATTCTACCCAAATGTAATGACTGCAACAGTCAAACATAAAGAACATAGTACCGTTGTGTACACTTACCATAAATGTAGATGTTGGTGTATTCACTGTTGCAGTCCGGGTTACCCACCTGCCATCCCCCTTTTCTATAACTTGTCTTTCCTTCACTATATTCTAAAGCCTTTGTGGTGTATTTGCTTTTAGATGAAGGTAAAGTTTGTTGCTAAAAGTGCATTTACATATATTGCTGTTTATTGATATATGTGTATGTGTGTATATATGTGTGTGTGTGTGTGTGTGTGTATATATATATATATATATATATATATATATATATATATATATATATATATAGATTAGATATATAGATTAGATATATAGATATATATATAGATATATATATATATATATATATATATATATATATATTTTTTGCTCCCCTTTTGGGGGGCACCTGACATCTGGGGCAAGAAAAACAAAATAAAATGGTGTCTGCTGCATGTTTTATACCCCTGACGTCATGGAAGAGGAGACAGCAACCGACGCAGTACCCAAGACTTTGTTATTCAGGCCGACTGAGGGCAACCTGCCAGCAGATTACCCAAATGTAAAGACTGCAACAGTGAATACACTCTAACATCTACATTTATGGTAAGTGTACACAACTGTACTTTTGGGGGGGGTGTTGTACTGTAGAATAGGGGTGTCCAACTTTTTTAGTTGAGGGGCCACTTGCCAAACTTGGCAAGGTTTGGAGGGCCTCGTTACTATAACTGAAGATGCTTCTGCTTTGTATACTCACCACAGTCAAAGATGTGTCTCAGTCATGGAACAAAAATAGGTGACAACACTGGTTATTTATATGTTTTTTGTATTCCGTCTTGCATACTAATCTTGGAACTAGCAAGATAACATTGCAAACAGGTGACAACACTGGTTGTTTCATATTTTTTTTTGTATTGTGTCTTGGAAACTGAACTTGGAATTAGCAAGATAACATTAAGCAAACAGTAGCCTTGCTACAGCAGTGCAAATGTAAAGGTACAAATGTATGAATATATTTTAAATATTCTTTGTACGGTGGTTGGTGTAAATCCTTGTTATAACTGTACAAGTGAAAGTATTTTTCCAAGTATCCTTTTTACAGAATTGCTGATTGAAGGCTGTGTCTGTTCTAAGTGCATTAGTTCTGGTTTAAACTTGGGATGTTAAGTTGTCTATCTCGCCTCCATTCTTGCTGGATGGGTTCGGAGCCGATCCTCGGCTCCGACTCGGCCACTCTAAAAGCTCGAGAGCTAGTTCCACCGGCTCGAGGCTCCCCTATGTCCCACAATGCTAGGCGGTAACTCCTCAGATCTCGTTTGCCGCTACAGCGATCGAGGTGCTTTTTCAACCGGCTCGTCAGGTTAGTTGAAATATTGAGTTGTATCTCCGATAAGACCCCCCCCCCCCCTTTTAAGTTAGCTTTCCTCATAGTTTTAAAACTTAAGTAGTTTACTCCCCTTTATATTCAAGTTTCCCCAGTTTTTGTTCCTAAATTTGTTAATTTTATTCCCTTGGGCTTTAGGCCCAGTCCCTCCCTACCTTAGTTAGAGTGACTGTGTTTTGTAGGGATTTAATTTCTAAAGTTAATTCCTAAATTTAATTTAAAATATTACAAGTGTAATCGGTGTGTGTGTGTTTGTGGTCACACTTTGACTGTTTCTTGGATATGTCCAAAGAATCGAAGGTCTCAGGCTTCAAGAAGTGTGACTCGTGCTGTCAGAAGATGTCTCTGACAGACGGTCACACTTCTTGTGTATACTGCCTGGGGCCTTTGCACCTGCAGGACTCATGTGCTGTTTGCCATGGCTTCAGCCCTAGAGTCCTGCAGGAGTGCAAAAATAAACTCATTTTAAGGTGTTTATTGAAGCCTGAGGGTCCCTCGACTCAATCCTTGGGAAAACCCTCTAAGCCTTCCAGACCTTCGGCTCCGGTCTCTGAGCCGTCTTCTGGGGGTCCAAAGGCTGTTCGAACATCGGCTCCGGCCGGAGCCGATGAATCTCGAACGCATGCCCCTACTATTTCCTCTGCTCCGGCCGGAGCCGAGGAAGACATAACTGAGTCGGCTCCGATCAAATTGTCGGAACCGACATCCAGAAAAAGGTCCCAATCTCCATCTATCAGCTCCGTTCATTCGGCTCCAGCATCACCTTTGCTGTCTGAACGGAGCCATAGATCTCACTCCTCTAGCTCTTCCAGACTATCGGATCATGACCTTCAGAGAGTAGTGAGTCGACTTCTTAAGTCCGAGGCACTGGCCCAGATGCTTCAAAGTCCGACTCAACAGTCGAGAACTATTCCCATTACTCAAAATGTTCTTCCTCTGACTCTTCTGAGTTCGGAGCCGGGGCGGCTCGGATCCGAGACTGTGGTGGCGTCGGAACCGATACCTTTGTCTTTGGTGCCGTAGTCTGTTCCGATGTCTTCCTTGGAAGAATCTCGGCGCCGGACTTCCCTCTGCTCCGAGGGGGCGAGTGGCATCGGACCCTTGTCCGACCCCGCTCTCCCTCTCGGTGCTTCGGCGCTGGTGAGTTCGGCACCGACATCGGCCTTGGAGCCATCAATGTCGGTGCCGGGGGAGGTCTTCAGCTTTTCGGAGCGGAGACCTCCGGCTCTGCCTGACAGGGGTGCCTTCGAGGTCATGAGGAGCGTGTTAGAACCAGGTTCAACTCCACAGTCGGCTCCTTCTGCCCCTCCCTCCACGGTGCCTCCGGTGATTTCTGCTCACTCTCTCATCCCCGACCGTAGAGAGCCAGCTCCTCAATTTTCCCCAGTGGGGATCTCCTCCTCTTCCGAGGCCTCTCCTGACCCGGTAGGAGAGCCCCCTAGGAAGAGGCAGTGCAAGAGGAAGCACATTGACTCCCCTGAGTCTGTCACCTCTGACACTGATTTAGAGGATTCTGAAGGTTCCCCTCGTTCCCCCTGTGAAGATGTCTCTTTTGCAGACATCCTCGAAATCTTAAAACAGAGGGGGAATTGGCCAGCCCTCAACCCTTCAGAGGAGGAATCGGTGTATCTTGAGGCGTTTGGCTCTCGCCCTTCCACCTCCTGGGTGTCCCCTCCCTTTGACCCCCTTATGCAAGTGGTGGCAAAGAAGGCCTGGGCGGCTCCTGATTCAGTGGGACCCACCCCCAGGAGACCATCAAAATTTATCACTGCCCCCAAGGACAAGGAATTTTTAACCAAAGGTGTCTCTGTTGATGCTATGGTGGTGGCTGCGGCCACCAAGAAGGAGTTAGCTGATCCTTCGGTGCCTGTTCATCCTCCTAACAAGGAGTCTAGGTCGATGGACAGGTACGGGAAGCGGATGTTCTCGTCAGCGACCTTTACTATGCGCTCGCTGAATTACCTGTGTCATTTCACTCGTCTTCAGAGGGATTTGCTCAAGGAAGCAAGCGAAATGTTAAATGACCCAACAGCTGCGGGTTTTCAGGATAGGATGAACTCTCAGCTGGCGACCCTTAATTCTGTAACTAACTCCTCCATGCGCCTCCTTTCATATGCGGCGGATGGAGCAAGTAGAGCGGCAGGTACAGGTGTAGCCTTGCGTCGGCACGCCTGGATGCGGCTATGTAACTTTGCGGACCCTTTCAAGGCGTCCTTCACTAATTCCCCCTTTGATGGATCCATCCCTCTTTGGTCCTCAAGTGAAGGAAACCCTGACTAGGTGCGAGACTGATGGTAAAACTCTCTCTGCCATCGGAGTCCATTTTTCTACTCCTTGTAGGCCTTACCCCAAAGGCCAGAAGGGGGGAAAGATGTGGTTCCGCAAACAATCTCAGGGAGATTTGCCTGACGCACAGAGTCGATTCCCCTCTAGAGGCAGAGGGGGGAACAATAATGGTAGACGCCGTCCTAGAGGCAGAGGGGGCCCGCAGAATCAGGGCAGTCGAGAATCCTTTTCCGACAAGCCCTTTCAGCATCCCTGAGGTGTTGCCCGACTGTCCACCTTCGGAGGCAGTCGGGGGAAGATTATCGCTGTACCCAGAAGCCTGGCTATCCCTAACTCAAGACAAGTGGGTACAGTCTATCATTTCCGAAGGCTACAGAATCCCATTCCTTTTCATTCCGAAGCAATCCAAAAAATCCCTTCCAGACGTTCCACCCAGTCAAAGGGAGCAAGCAGCATTAGAAATTTCAAAGCTGCTCGCAAAAAGAGCTATTCAACCAGTTCCAGCAGACCAAACAGGATCCGGAATCTACTCCAAATTCTTTTTGGTTCCAAAGAAAACAGGGGACTGGAGACCCATTTTGGATCTCAGCAACTTGAACAAGTTTGTCAAGAAAACAAAGTTCCGGATGGTCACGCTGCAGTCCATTCTACCCCTTTTGGGGCGGGACAACTGGATGTGCTCGATAGTCTATCACATCAGAATGAGTTGACGCTCCAGGAGATTCCTCCGCTTCAGGCTGGGAACCAGTCATTTCCAATTCAGAGCCCTGCCCTTTGGTCTCACTACAGCCCCCCGAGTGTTTACCAAATGCATGGCAGTGGTCGCCTCTCATCTGAGATGACAAGGATTCCAGGTGTTTCCTTATTTAGACAACTGGCTCCTTACAGCCCCCACCAAGCATCTTTTGCTTCTTGCCAGAGACTACACCTTTCACACATGTCAGACACTAGGCATTTCAATAAATTATGAAAAGTCTGTCTTGTCGCCTTGTCGTGTTATTACCTTTATAGGCGCAAATCTAGACACAGTCAACATGTCAGCCAGACTTACAGAGCAGAGAATAGCAGACATACACAGACGGGTCTCTCTTGTCTTGCAGAGCAACAAAGTTAAAGCCAGATTGATCCTGTAGGTCTTGGGGATTATGGCGGCGGCCATCCCTCTTCTACCATTAGCTCGCTTCCATATGAGAATTTTACAATGGATGCTCTTCACACAATGGTCTTTCCAATGACTTCCAATGTCCCATCCTATTCGGATAACTCAATCGTGCAAGAATCCTCTCTCTTGGTGGATCACATCTCCCCAGCTCCACCTAGGGAGACCTTTTGTTCCTTCCCCTCCGGTTGCTAGAGTGACAACGGACGCCTCCCTGATCGGGTGGGGGGGGGCATTTCCAGGGCAGGACGGTCCAAGGCATGTGGCAACCTTTCGAGTGCCACTTGCACATAAATGTCCTAGAGATGAGAGCAGTGCTTTTAGCGTTGCAAGCCTTACAAGACTCTCTTCCCATGGGAACTATAGCAATTCAGACGGACAATGTGTCTGTAGTGTGGTACATCAACAAACAAGGCGGAACCAGATCTTACCCCCTATGTCGAAAGGCACTCAGACTGTGGCAATGGGCGATTTCTTCTCAGCGGTTTCTGTTAGCAACGCACATTCCCAGGAAGTCCAATGTGATTGCAGACAAATTGAGCAGAGCTATTCTCATGCCTCACGAGTGGTCTCTGAAGAATTCAGTGTTGGAGAAAGTTTTTCGAAAGTGGGGCCGGCCTTGCTGCGACCTTTTTGCTACTCCCCAAAACAGCAAGTGCGACTATTTCTTCACCCTCTTTCCCCAACCAGGCCACCCCAGCAGAGACGCTCTAGTACACGATTGGCCCCGGGGACTTCTGTATGCTTTTCCTCCCTTCCCACTGATATCTCAGCTAATGCAGAAAGCCATTGCTCAGAAAGCTTTCATGATCCTTATTGCCGCTTACTGGCCTCGACAGGTTTGGTTCCCGTTTCTCCACCGTTATCTGTTGGAGCAACCTTTGCATCTGGACCCAGTTCCAGACCTCTTGACCCATCAGTCGGGTCAGTTGCACCACTCCCTCCCTTCTCTGAACCTCACAGCGTGGTTCCTCCAATTCCAACTCTAGCCAGGCTTCCTCTGATATATCGCTCAGAGATATTTTGATAGCCTCTCATAAATCTTCCACTCAGAAGATTTATCATAGCAAGTGGAAACGTTTTTCCTATTGGGCGCAGTCAAAGAATATAGATCCTTTCACTGCTTCCATTCAATCAGTTCTAGACTTTCTAGCTGAACTTTTCCACTCAGGTTCGCCCCAGTCTACCATCAAAGTTCAGTTGGCAGCAATTTCGAACTTTCATGTTGGAGTCTGAGTCCTCCATTATGTCTCACAAACTCTGCAAAGCCTTTTTAAAGGGAGTTTTTCTCCTCAAACCACCAATCAGGGATCCTCCTCCTTAATAGGATTTTAACTTGGCTCTGGCGTCCTTAATTCTTCCCCCCTTTGAACCTGCGGCTTCATGTTCAATAAAGTTACTATCCTGGAAAACACTCTTTTTAGTAGCTATCACTTCAGCTAGAAGAGTCTCTGAACTCCATGCTCTATGTAGTCGACCCCCTTATCTTGTGTTTCATAAGGATAGGGTGTCCTTACGTACTAACCCGTCCTTTTTGCCCAAGGTAGCTTCACTGGCAAATTTGAATCAAACCATTGAACTTCCTGTGTTCTTCCCTAATTATTCCAATAGGTCAGAACAAAAGTTACACTGTTTAGATGTTCATTGCCAACTTTGGTCCTGTCCAAATAGTACCTAACAATTCAGGAAGTCTGATCAACTGTTTGTTTCTTATGCAGAAGGTAGAATGGGCCTTCCAATTTCTAAAGTATCTCTTTCTAGATGGCTTACTTCATTAATTACCCTTGTGTATGAGATCAGACATCAACAATTGCCATCCATACCCAGGGCTCATTCTACTAGAGCTTTAGCCACTTCTATAGCTTTCCAAGATAGGCTGCCTATTGATTCGATTTGTTCTGCAGCTACTTGGGCTTCTCCCCATACCTTCATTTCTCATTATAAGTTGGACTTGGCCTCTAGAGACCGAGCCAACTTTGGTTCCACTGTACTCAAGAGTCTGTTCCGATAGGCCACCCAGGATAAGGTGCTAGGGACGCGGTCCCATCCAGCAAGAATGAAGGCGAGACAGACAACTTAACATTTAGAAGTTATGTACCTACCATAACGTTCCATGTTAGTTGTCTTCTTCTCGCCTTCTTTCTTGCATCCCACCCTCCTTCCCCCTAGCCTGGTCAGACCTAGAGGAGTTTTCTTTTGTTCCTTTTATGGAATTTCCTTGCTGGGCTTAGCTTTCAAATGAGATCTGAGGAGTTACCGCCTAGCATTGTGGGACATAGGGGAGCCTCAAGCCGGTGGAACTAGCTCTCGAGCTGTTAGAGTGGCCGAGTCGGAGCCGAGGATCGGCTCCGAACCCATCCAGCAAGAAAGAAGGCGAGAAGAAGACAACTAACATGGAACGTTATGGTAGGTACATAACTTCTAATTTCAGGCCATTTATTTTACATTAAGAAGGTTTGTGGTCTGCACTCTTGTGGGAGGAGAGGCTAGATTCTGCCCTTCTGAGCTGGGAATTTTTGGTTAAAGGCTTATTGTGCCTGCTTACTTGAACTATTTCTTTCTGAAATTGGTGTGCTTTGTTTGCTGTAGCATAGACTATATTCAGGCCTGCTGAATCTAGCTTTGTGTAACTTGAGCACACTAATCCAGGTCCTCTTTTTTGGAGAAGGTTCCCCTGCACTGTAGTCGCAGGAGTGTGCAGTTAGGAGTGTGCAGTTAGAACTTGTCTGATTGAAGACTGCTGGAACAGGGGTCAGTTTTGAGCTTTTTTACTGGGTATTTGGGTAATTTGTTTAAATTCGTTTGCTTGTTTTCTATTGTTATAAAAATGCTCTTTATTCATCTGCTTTTACTGTATTTGTGTTTCTTCCTACTTTATTTTGCTTTTGCAGCCTGTTCTTAAAAGTACTTAATTGCATTTATTCTGCTGCATTTATTACTGCTTGTTAGTAGCCTGATTAAATTGTAACTGTTATTCTAAGCCTTTGGTTTAAACACTTGGGCTTCAGACCAGTTGTTTACATTAAGAAGGTTTGTGGTCTTCACTGTTGTGGCAGAACAGGTAGCTTGCATCCTAATTTGGGAGTTGCTGATTGAAGGCTTTAGTATCTGTTATTCTAAAAGTGTATTAGTTCTGGTTTAAGCATTTAGGCTTGGGGCCAGTTATTTTACATTAAGAAGGTGTGGTCTGTATTCTTGTGGGAGGAGAGGGTAGATTGTCCTTCTGTGCTGGGAGTTTCTAGTTAAAGGCTTATTATGCCTGCATATTTGAACTGTTTCTGAAATTGCTACGCCTTGTTTGCTGTAGCACAAGACTAGATTCACACCTGCTGAATCTAGCTTTGTTTTTATAACTTGAGCACTAATCCAGGCCATATTTTTCTGGAGAAGGTTCCCCTGCACCCTAGTGGCAGGAGTGTGCAGATAGAACTTGTCTGATCGAAGACTGCTGGAACGGGGCTTAGTTTTTAGCTTTTTATTGGTTAATTTGTTTAAATCGGTTTGCTCATTTGCTACTGTTATATTAAAAAAAAAATACACTATGCATCACCGCTTAGCTAGGGTTAAAATATTCCCAGTGCCATAAAGATTGCTCTTCAAAATTTCCCTTAGAACTAGCCAGTTTTAGTTTTAGCACTCCAGCCTGTTTCTTTGAGCTCAGCACTTGTTCAAAACTCATTTTAAGCACTAAATAAGCTACAAATTACTACAGCACTCAACTTTTCTCACTTGTCTAGAGGAAAACAGGTTTTAGTATGTAATAAATAAGCACCTATCCAGGCATGTTTGTGGGTCAGCTCCCAGTATTTTCTCCTGTCTACCTGATGAATCTGGGCATCTTGGGGCAATGCAGTAACTGCCTCATGTACACAGACAACCCTCTCCTCCTACCACCCAACACTACAACCTGTGAGAGATGCGCTTATTTAGTCAAACTGGAAGTTTAACTCTCTTCACCCAAGACTGGACTAGACATACAAGAGGGAGAGGGTAAACACTTGCACCACACCACACTCATCACATAAACCCTCAAAACCTACATCACCAAAACACGCACATAGAAACACAAAACACATACCTATAGTCAAGGAGGCTCTCAATAAAAATCTGCCCAAGCGACAGACCTCCAAAGCAGAAACACAAGCAACCTCCACCCCCCCCAACACTACCCAACTCCATGTGCCACCCAACCACAGCACATAAGGCATAACAACATACTCAACACTCTAGTCATAAGTGGCTCTATAGTCAGGCACACTGATGTTCCACTCACCAAGCTAAACAAGGAGAAAGTTACTGTTAGCTGTCTGTGTGGTGCTAGGATCCGCCACATAACGCACGCACTCAGGTCACTCCAACAGGTAAAAATGACTGTCATTGTCCATGTTGGTGTGAATGACCTGGGACGTAACTCCCTGGACTAGATGGAGAGATATGGAGGAGCTCTCTGATCTTGTAGCCCAGGCAGGTATGACCCTAGCCTTGTGTAGCATCCTGCCATCTCCCAGAATGATACCACAGTACAAGGACAAAATGATTGACTTCAATTGGCTAAGCTTCTGGTGTCATTCTTAGGGGATCCAGTATCTGTCTGCCTGGGATGACATGATCGACAGACCACGATGCTTTGCCAAAGATGGCCTGCACCTGTTGCCCTTGGGATTCCGGATACTGGCTAAGGCTCTTGCCACCCCTATAGTGCCTTTTTTAGGCAAGGTTCAAATGACAAATTCATCACTGTAACGGGTGCATGCAAGCAAAATCTGAGGGTAATGCTACTCCATGCTAGAAGTCTAAACCTCAAAATGTACTAACTCGAGGCACTCCTTAAAATGGCGAACATCGACATCTGTGCAGTGACAGAGACCTGGTTCAAGGCTCCAGAGAACACCCCTGCATTACCTGGCTGTAATTCATACCGCACCTTTCGGCCGCCTAACCTGAACCGAAACACTAAAGGTGGAGGCGTGTCCATATTCAGTAAGGATATCCACACCTCTAGGCTAGCTGCTCACCATAATGCATCCGAGATTATTCAAGTGCAACTAACTCTGGGCAAGACCGCAATCCAAATTTTAAGCTTGCTACAGATCCCTCACCATGTCTCAGAATTTCCCCTACTCATTTCTTGATACACTGGAAAATAGGGTGGGTCTATATTACAAACCTGAAAAGGCTTAATCTTGAATATATGTACATTGACACACACAGGTCGATGTACATACAAAGCGAAACATGTAAACGGTGAAAATCGAAATGCTGACCGTGTTTCGTAATCAAAATTTGCCACACAGGTAAGCAAAAAAAAAAAAAATTTAATACTCTTGCAGGGGGGCAAGCCCCCCTGCACCCCCCATGTGGGGGGGGCTTCACCACCCCCTACTTAAATATACCAAGTCCGAGACCGCACTACAGTGGGGATAAGGACATTTTTCCTTATCCCCACCATCAAGGTTTGGCGTTTCGATTTTTGCCATTTACGTTTTTCGCTTTGTATGTCCATCGACCTTCGTGTCGAAGTACATACATTCGAGATTTAGCCTTTTCGGGTTTGTAATATAGACCCAAATAGGGTACAACCCAACACCCTAATAATGGGGAATTTCAACTACCCCATCATTAACTGTGAAAACTACTCGTGTACCAACTCCTTTTTTTGCTCAGTGTTTTCTGGAATTCATAAATTCTAATGCCTTGGATCAGCTTATCAACACCCACACCAGGAGCTGCAATATCCTAGACCTGGTAATTACCAACCTGCACGACCGGTGTTCCACACCAGAGGTCAATTCTTCATTGGTCAGATCTGACCACAAGCTAATCACCCTAGACATCCACATCTTGCACCCACCCCCATTAGGGAAACCACCGTAAAATAATTCTCCAAAGCCAACTATACGCTTCTGAAGACAGAAGTGCCAAACTTCACAACACCTATGCAGATGGGCAGTGGAGGTACGACGACTGAATCCTACACAAATGCACTTTATAAGCACTTACACGAGTGCATGGATCATGCTATCCCTAACCGAGCCAAGATGCAATCTTCCAAAAAAGGGAAGCCAATCTGGTGGTTCCCCTGCCATAAACAAACTCTACAATGCAAGAAAGAAACTGCTGCAAAAAGAAGTAAAATCCCATGATTGGTGTAACTCCCTGGTCAGCCACTGTAAGAAGCTGAGATCCCTCATAAAATCCTCCAAAGCTAGTTATGAAAACAAAATTGCCACTGTTCTAAAGACAACCACAAAGCATTCTATAGCGATGTCAAGAATCTCAGTGGCAACACTCAGATCTGCTCTGAGTTGCAGCAGAACGGCACTAAATATACAGAACCAACTGATATTGCCAACATTCTGGCAGATAGGTTCAGTGCTAACTTTACCCCCCTCTCACCCCCTAGAGAGCCCATCTCTATACCAGAAGAATGCAAAGTTTCTGTAATCACGGCTGCACAGGTAAAAACCACACACTCCAAAGCCAAGAACCCAGCATCCATGGGACCTGACATCGTCCCAGGGTGCGTTCTACACACACTACAGAATGAACTGGCACCCCACTTAAGTGTCATGTACAATCATAGCCTCACCTAAGGCTTTGTGCCCACTGAATGGCACACAAGTGACTGTTATCCCACTCCACAAAGGAGGATCCACCATGGACCCCGGGAACCACCGCCCCATTAGCCTGACGAGCCTGTTCTGCGTCATGGAACTTATAAACAAAGACATTGGTAATCTCCAAACTCTGGACCCCACCCAGTTCGGGTTTGTAAAAGGCAGATCATGTCTCCTAAACCTGATGGACTTCTTTGAAGAAGTCACCAAAGCCGTAGATGAGGGTAAGGTGGTTCACACACCCTATCTAGATCTCGCCAAGGCTTTCAACACCATCCCCCACTCTGGAATTATAGATAAACTCACTGAACTAGGTATAAATCCCTAAGTCACAGATTGTTTCGGGGAAATGAGTTCTGAAAATAATTTGTCTGAGTACAGATGGCAGTGGGTGGAAATTCCTCCTTTCCAAGTTGTTATTCCTCTCTTGTTTCCACCTGTTCTTTATCACATGCTGTCCCAAGCGGTGATGGAACCAGTTCCTCCTTCCCAAGTGGAGAAGGGGTTTTATTCAAGGATGTTCCAAGTCCCAAAGAAGGAAGGAAAACACTTGGAGACCAGTTCTGGGTCTTTCTTTCCTAAACCTGTTGTGATGGTGCCCAATTTTAAAATGTTACTACACAACCTGTTGCGCTTCTTCCTCTTTCAAGTTTCCTGAGAATAGACCTAAAATATGCTTAACACTTTCCTCTTCATCTAGACTTCAGGTGTTGCTTTAAGGTTTTGTGTATGGATCACATTATAAATCCACTCCAAATTTTCATTATTGCCCTTTGTACTTATCCACTGCAGCAAGTGTGTTCACAAAGTGTCTAGTTCCAGTTATAGCTTATCACAGGCTATAGGCTATCCACGTTTTTCCATTTTAGGGAAGTTGCTCATCTTTGCAGAGTTTTTTTTTTTCAAAATAGCAGGAATCTCGCTCTCTTGGTGAGAGACCTGTTGCATAAGCTGAGATTCCAAGAGAGCATTCAAGTATTTCTTGACTCTCTCACAAGATTGTGTTCCTGGAATGTCAACTGGACACCTCAGTTCAAAGAGCTTTTCTTCCACAGGAAAAAATGGCCTTTATTTAAATCCAATTTCTAAGATTTTCCATGCAAGACTTCAGTCACTGTTATGGAACTTAAGATTTTGGGTCTCACTGATTCTCATGATACCCTTTTTAGAGTCCACATGAGAAAGATACAGGGTAGCTGAAATATCTTTCGTCCCAGCAATAACCCCCTTTTTTCTAGTTTGTGCCAACAACATAACCAGCACCTACTAAGAGTTAGTTCTCTGGTTTTAGAATATTTGTATAACTTACTATCCTATAGTTTTTTTTATTCCACAATTAAGGTTCTTTTTATCGGTTATGTCAGCATGTCTGTCCATGGATCCTCCTCTTTCAAGGCGGTCACATGTCAAAATATTCTTGAAAGGGGGTTTTCATAAGATGCCTCCAGGTAAACCTGTGGCTCCTCCATGGTGTCTTAATTTTGTGTCAGAGAACCGAATTATTTATTATTTGACAGAAAACCGCAAGTTTTATGTGGAACAGACTAAAAATGAGGCAAAAAATATGGATGTTGCTGCTACACTTGAGACCTCCATTCACACTGCCGTCTCATCTTTTGTGACAGTACTCCTATGCTGATTGCCAGGAAACCACACATTTTCTGATTAACAGACTGAAAAATGAGGCAAAAATCTAGGTATTCTGTAAAAATCAGGAGAGTTGAAAGGTATGAATTTTATCAACTGTATTCATTGATCACTTTTAGTAGTGTAACAGTGTATGCACAAGCACTTAAATGACACTATTTCCCCATCAATCCCTTTAGTAGTTTAAATAGATATGCAGAAGCAGCAAATGACACCATTTCCCCTAACGATCCATGCAGTAGTTGTAGATGTTCTTCATCTCACATTGCTGCAGTCCTTACTTATGGGTAGTCCGCTGTCCTCGGTCGGCCCGAATACCAAAGTATTAGGCTGACGTCGGTCATGGGCGCCTAGATCTGACATCAGAGCGTCAGGGTATAAAGGCGCATGACCGACGTCATATCCTCAGTCTTTTTTGCCGCATGGTCCGATGCAGAAGCAGCGTTGCAAGTGCCGTTCGGCGTTCTGAAATTTTTCGCTGGAGTTTCAGACCGATACCAAGTTGGGCTAAGTACCCCATTGGGGAATATTTTTGTTTTTCTTGCCTCAGTTACTTACGGATGTCAGAAAAGTGAATAATTGTATTTCTTGTGGGAAACAGATACCGCATAGAGATTACCACTCTTTGTATTCCTTGTTTGGGACCGAGCACGGCGTAGTTGGGTGTCGGTTTTGTGCTAGGTTTAATAAGCGCACTATAAAACGGAGGTTAGATTGCGCTAGGTTAGTCTTTGGCAAGAGGTGTAATTATAATATGCCGTCGGATGTTCCGACGCCTGCTTCTACTAAGAAGCGCAAAGACAAATCTTTAAAGCCTAGGCAGGATGATTCGTCCGTTTCGGACGCCGGACCTTTAGTAGCTACAGCTGAACAGGTGGATCCGGCTGACGTTTCTGTTGAGTCCCAGGGGGAAACTTTGATTTTACAGGATGTGGCCTCTCAGGAGGCAGGTCAGGCTGAAGGGGCCTCTCAGGTTACTATTCTCCCTTCTATGCCTAAGGTGGTTAGGCCTTCTGCTACTGTTTCTAAGGCTCCTTTTAAGGGCAGGTCTGTCTTGCCTTCCTCTGGTGTCAGTTCTGGTTCTTTAGGGTCTGTGCCTAAAAAGCACATGCTTAAAATGGCAGAGGATTTGATTACTTTAATTAGAGGTTCTATGCCCCCTCCTGATAAAAGGCCCAGGATGGAGCCAGAGTTGGAGAGTTTGGAGCAGGCCTCAGATGATTCAGAGTCTTCTGCTGAAGACGTTCAAGATTTCCCTCCTTATTCTGATTCTGATGCAGAGGATTCCACTCCTTCTGCTTCTCCTCCAGAGGATTTTTCATTTTCAGAAACTCTGCATTCCATGAGGGAGCATTTTCAGTGGGAGGGACAGGATTACTCTGATTCACGGAAGAGACTTAGGGAGTTCTTGTTTTTACCACAGCATAGACCCTTAGCTATACCTCCGGTTTTGGATGTTTCAGATGTTTTTTCGGAAGCCTCCCTTAATCCAGATTCTGTGCCTCCTGCCCCAGTTAAACCGGACAGGTATTACAGGGTGCCTGAGGCTCATAAATATCTGTATAAGAGTCCTAGGGCGGACCCAGAAACTATTAGTCAGGGGCCTAAGGGTGTTAGAGCCTCTGTTGTTAAGAATCCGGTTCCTCTGGATAAGGAAGCTAGAGCTTTGGATAGATGGGGTAAGAAGGTTGTATACCTCTTCTACTTTAGCAATGAGAGCTTTGAACTGCCAGTTTCATATGTTGAAGTATCAGAATTTCCTCCTTTCTCAGCTAAGGTCTAAAGTGGATGCTTTGGCAGAGGGCATAGAGTGTAAAGAATTGCAGGATTTAGTGCATGTTTCTGAACAGGTGGGTAAGCACTCTTTGCAATGTGGTTTTGATGCTTTGCAGGCTTCTTCTAGGGTGGCTGCCACTGGTTCAGTTCTTCGTAGGCACGCCTGGCTTAAGGATCAGAATTTGTCTGAGCATGTTAAGTCTAGAATTCTGGATGCCCCTTTACAGTCTGAAGTTTTGTTTGGTCCTCCTGTGGAGTCAGTCTTAAAGAAAATGGAAGACAAGGCCAAGTCTATGCAGACTGTTAAAGATTTTTTGCAGGTACAACCTCCAAAGTTTAGTAGAAATTGGCCTACTAAGGGGTGGACGTACCCTTCTTCTGATTCTCAGTCTAGGGGTAGATCTAGGCGTGGTAGGGGCAGAGCTCAGAGTACTTTCAGGCCGAGACAATGGAGTTCGCCTGCTCAATCTGCTGGTGAGGGCAGGGGCCAGTCCTTTCGTAAACAGGCCCAATGACCTACATTTTCAGCTGCCAGATTCTTCTTGCCTGGCAGCTCCTTTGGGAGGAAAGTTGGCTCTTTTCACGCAAAATTGGCATTTAGTCACCCAGGACAAATGGGTATTGGACATTATAAACCGAGGTTACAAGTTCTATTTCCATACCATGCCTCCTTTCAAAGGCATGCCAGACGTCCCTCCTCGGCAAAGGATAGAGGCTCGCAGACAAATTCCTTTACTTCTTCAAATAGGAGCTATACAGCCAGTTCCTCTGTCAGAAGTGGGCCTAGGATTTTATTCCCACCTGTTTCTAGTTCCAAAGAAAGGAACACGTGGAGACCAATTTTGGATTTATCTATCCTCAACACTTACCTGGACATTCCAAAGTTCAAGATGCTGACTTTACAACAACTTTTACCTCTGTTGGGAAAAGATCACTGGATGGTTACTCTGGATCTCAAAGAGGCTTACCTTCATGTTCCTATCAGGCCCAGTTGCAGGAGGTACCTGCGTTTTGGCTGGAAATTTACATTATCAGTTCTCTGCATTGCCCTTTGGCTTATCTACTGCCCAGAGTGTTCACAAAGGTTCTGGCTCCAGTGATAGCATTTTTCAGACTAAGAGGAATACAGATTTATCCTTATTTGGGCGATTGCCTGATTATTGCACAAGAAAAGGACGAACTTCTTCATCATCTACAGTATGTGATGGCAGTGTTAAGATGCCTAGGGTATTCTGTCGACGAAACAAAGTCCAGTCTAGTACCCTCTCAGGACATGTGCTTTCTGGGTGTGAGACTGAATACAGCTTCCCAGATGGCCTTTTGACCCCGGACAAACAAAGAAGCCTTTCTCTTTATTTCCATCAAATGTCTCTACGGTCCAGGCTGACTGCAAGGACAGTCCTTCAAGCCTTGGGGTCCATGGCATCTTGTATTCTGGTGCTTCCCAATGCCAAATTGCATATGAGGAAGCTTCAATGGTATCTCAAAATGTATGGACACAGCACTGCCAAGATCTGGACACTGTCATTCAGATAATACCTTGCATTCGGAAGGAGTTTTGTGGTGGGCTCAGGAATGTCACCTAAACAAGGGACTCTCTGTGTCCCGGCCAGAGGCGAGTCAGATTCTAACGACAGATGCCTCGGACAAGGCTTGGGAAGCACACCTCAATGGAAAATGGGTGCAAAACACGTGGCCTGTCAAACTCCAACATTTGCATATCAACTTGAAGGAAATGTTAGCAGTCCAGTTTGCATTGATGGCTTTCAAAGATTTACTTCACCCAGGGCAGGTGTTGATTCAAACAGACAACACTACTGTCATGTGGTACATCAACAAGCAGGGGAACCCATTCTTACCCTCTTTGCAGGCAAGCGATGATTCTGTGGGAAACTGCTCTCAATCTACACCTCAATCTTCAGGCAAGGTTTCTACCAGGAGCACAGAACTCCTTAGCAGATGTATTGAGCAGACAAATAGTGGATCCTCACGAGTGGAAATTGGATCCTCATGTATTTCAACAGTTGACAGTGTTATGGGGAACTCCAGACATAGATCTGTTCGCTTCTCCACTAAATTACCAGTTGCCAAAGTTTTGCACAAAAATGTTTCATCACACAGCTTGGAAGGTGGACGCTCTATCGTTCAGTTGGAACAATCTGCATGTATATGCCTTTCCACCTCTGCCTCTTCTTCCCAAGGTACTCTTGAAGGCCAGACAAGACAAGCCGACCATGATTTTGATAGCACCGGATTGGCCTCGACAACACTGGTACCCACTACTGAGGGAGCTTAGTACGAGAACCTCCATGGCCTCTGCCTTTGATTCCGCACCTTTTGTCACAAGAGGACAGTCACTTCCTCAATGTCAAGATTCAGTCTCTACATCTAACAGCCTGGCATATTCTGTTTTAGACTCTGGAGGGTCTCGGCTTCCACAACAAGTTTTGAATGTTATTTTGGAGGCCAGGAGGCCTAGTACCAGGAAAGTTTACGCTGATAAATGGAGGAGATTTTTTATTTGGAGCAAAGGAAAGGACTTTGATGTCTCCAAACCTGATTTAAGTGTTGCTCTTCAATATCTTACTGAGTTATTGGACAAGGGTTTGTCTTTCTCCTCAATAAAGGTCCATGCTGCAGCCATTTCTGCTCACTATGATTGTGACCCTCCTTTATTCTCTCATCCTTGGTTTAAGCAATTTCTTAGAGGGCAAAGAATATAAGACCCCACGTAGAGCTCCTACTCCTGCTTGGGATCTCAATTTTGTGTTGGAGAAACTTACTCTACAACCTTTTGAGCCTGCAGCTACTGCCGAGTTAAAGTATTTGTCATGGAAAACTGCTTTTTTGTTGGCCATTACCTCTGCAAGAAGGGTTTCTGAATTACAGGCCCTCATGGCAGTGGAGCCTTTCCTGATTTTTCATAAGGATAGGGTATCTTTGCGTACTAATCCTTCCTTTATGCCTAAGGTGGTTTCTAGTGTGGCCTTAAATCAAACTATTCATTTGCCTACTTTTTATGCAAACCCCCAAAATAAAGGGGAGAAAATTTTGCATACTTTGGATATTCACAGGCAGTTGCGTTATTATTTGAGCAGAACCAAGGAGTTCAGACAGTCTCAGCAATTGTTTGTTTCTTTTGCTTTGGGTTCACAGGGTAAACCTGTTTCAAAACAAACTATTTCTAAATGGATTGGGTTTTGTATTTCTGTTATTCCCATCATGGTAAGGAGATTCCTGCTGGAATCAGGCCTCATTCCACTAGGGCTACTGATACTTCTACGGCCTTTCTAAGGGGGGTAGCTACAAAAGACATTTTGGAGGCAGCTACTTGGAGTTCAGTGCATACCTTTTCTAAACATTACCACCTTCCTCTTTATTCTAAGTCTAGGGCTGGATTTGCCACTGCTATTTTACAGGGCATTTTAGCGGCCCCTAATGCTTTATGATTTTTACCATCCTCCCTTTCCCGTTGCTTTGGGATTCTACCCATAAGTAAGGACTGCAGCAATGTGAGATGAAGAACATAGTACAGTTTTGTACCTACCATAAATGTAGATTTTCGAAGATCCACATTGCTGCAGTCCAATTTACCCTCCCTCCTTCCCCACTGTAGTTAGACTTGGTGCTATGCTTTAGGTGATGGTTGTTGTTGGGCATGTTTTTGGGAGGTATTCTGTTTTGGCTGTGGCCTTTCTGGTTTGGCCTTCTGACATCTGGGGCAAGAAAAGACTGAGGATATGACGTCGGTCATGCGCCTTTATACCCTGACGCTCTGATGTCAGATCTAGGCGCCCATGACCGACGTCAGCCTAATACTTTGGTATTCGGGCCGACCGAGGACAGCGGACTACCCATAAGTAAGGACTGCAGCAATGTGGATCTTCGAACATCTACATTTATGGTAGGTACAAAACTGTACTTTTAACCCTGTGTGCACAAGCGCTAAATGACTCCAATTTCCCCATCGATACTCTGTCACTTTGTATTTTAACTTTATTTAAACATGCATCACTCTAGCAAACAAGTAAACACAAATGCACTTAAGCTGTTTCTTGTATACATTTACACATGCATGCAGTTGTACTTTCCTTCACACAAGCACACATTCCTGCAAAGAAGCAATTAGTACATGAACACTACATTCATACGCACGCAAGCAAACCCACTTGTAGTTAGTTATCTCAAGTTACACACACGCTACTAAACAGAGCTAGTCTTCAAAATCAAAAGAAGTCTTTTGAAAAAAGTCCAGATTCCACAACCACTACTAGCGAACCAAAAATCAAGAAGGAAAACTTCCTGTTGCACTGCTCTGTATTTCCTCATTGTGAGTCACGTAGTGGCGCTGACTCGATGCTAAGTGGGACATCACTTTTAAAGTGACAAGGCACAGTTACCCTGTGCAGGAAGTTGAGTTTTTAATGTTCACAGGTTTGGGACATGCCATGGGTCACACAAAATGCTTCGGTGGGCCAGATAATGGCCTGTGGGCCACCTGTTGGGCAACCAGCTTTAGAACATATTATCTGAAGTGGGATTGTTCATTTGTCAGCAACCTGTGGGTTACGGATCCTATATCGGATCCGAGCCGGCAACTTGTTTCAAGCTAATGGATCCGAGCTCCTAGCTCCTCCCTTCACCCATAATCCCCTGCTAACCCTCCATGACCTCAGATCTAGTTTTCCGCTCTTGTGATGGCTGGATCCTTTTCTTGAGCTCCGCAGATAAGTGATAAAAAAGTAAACTTTTTTCGTCAGAAATTTCTGTTTTTGTTTAAATTAACATTTGTAAAGTGTGTCTGAGTTAGGTTCCCTATTTTTTGTTGAATTAATACCCTCCCTTCGCTGGTCGCTAGTGTGCGAGTGTTTGAGTGTCTTTTGGGGCCTGTGTGTGTGTAGTTTTTTTTTTTTTTAAGGGAATGGCTGAGGCCCCAAAAGCCATATTTTCTAAATGTACCGAGTGTGGCCATAAGCTCTCCCCGGCTGATGGCCACACTCTGTGCATTCGGTGCCTTGGGGTTGAACACCTCACCTCTGGCTGTACTATCTGTGCTGCGTTTAACCCCAGGGCACTAAAAGAACGGAGGTCGAAGCTGGTCCTGGCAGGACTTCTACCCCCGGATTCAGCTTCGGCCTCCGCTACCTCTGCTACTCCCGTGGCTCCATCACAGCCTGTGGTGGTTGCCACTCCTGCCCCCTGCCTCCGACTGGGACTCAAACTCCTGCTAAAGTGTCGGAGGACAGGGAGGCCAGGAGGGAGAAACGGAGGGAGAAGCACCACAAGCAGCGGGCCGAGACCTCTGTTTCGACCCCGCCAGCTAAGCGGGCTTCTCCCTCCATTGCTTCTAGGTCTCCTCCTCCTCGGCTCCGATCCCCTTCTTTCTCCCCGGGGCCCGAGGAGGAGGAGACCCGATCTCCGTCGAGGTCATCGAGGTGGCACTCCAGGCCTGCCTCGGTGGCCTCTTCGAGATCCACTTTCAGTTTATCAGATGCAGACTTGGACCGGATGATGCGAAGGTTCATCCAGGCCCAGCTGCAGATGGAGTGTCTGCCCCCTCAGGGAGCTTGACACCTTTTTTCCACCCAATTGGTCCTTCTCCGATCCACTACCCGGGTTCGGAGCGCTCTGAGCCGAGCAGCCTTGAAGCCGGGGGTGGGTCGGTGCCGACAGTACTTGGTACTTCAGATCCGACCTCTTGGAACCGTGGTCCGAGCATCGGATCCAGGGGATTCAGTGTGCCTTCGGCTCCGTCCTGGTCGGAGCACACTGGTCCCTCGGATCAGACTGTCTCGGCGCCGGCTCCGATCCCTTCATCGGATCCGAGTGGGAGCAGACTTTCGGATCCATTGGAGAGTGGCTCTCCCTCGGCATTCGATGTTGTGGAGAGGGCTCTGTTGAGAGCATCCGGACCCCCGGTCCTTGCATCGACTCCTCCCTGCACTCCCTCTCTGCTGGGCCAGGCTTCCATCACCTGGCCAAAGGGACAGCCTGCTTCGATGTCCCAGACAGTTCCATTGGAGCAAGATGTTGCTGGCGAGGCCTCCTCGGACAGTCCCCCCGAGGAAGCTCCCCGCAAGCATAAGTGCAAAAGGAGGCACATGGACTCTCCTGAGTCCTTAACCGAGGACACAGACTTGGAGGAAGGGGAAAGGCTCCCCAAGATCACCCCCTGAGGATGTCTCCTTTGGAGACATTATGGAGATGCTGAGAATCAGAGGTGGGTGGTCTGCCCCCAAGTCTTCCTCTGACGAGTCCGTGTTTCTGGAGGCATTCGAGGCAGGCCCGTCTACCTCCTGGGTGTCCCCTCCAGCCGATCCCCTGGTGGACCTTATTACCACCAGGGCATGGAAGGATCTGGACACCGTGGAGCCAATACCGAAGCGACTGGATAGGATTCTTAGCCCCCCCCTCAGACTGGTCACATTGGAGTAAGGGCCCCCGTGTAGATGCCATGTTGGCGGCAGCCACAAAGAGGGAATTGGCTCAGGAGAGTCCCTCAGTCCATCCACCGAGCAAAGAGTCCCGTTTGATGGATTGCTTAGGGAAGTGAGTCTTTAGTTCAGCAACCTTCTCAGTAAGGTCTCTGAACTATATGGCACGTCATCAGGATGCAGCGGGATCTTATCAAAGAATACGCTGCATCCCCCCCTGAGTCCATGTCGGAGGAGGATAAACATTTGTACTCCACCCGAATGGACACTCTGAGATCTATTTCAAACACCTGTATGCGGCTGTTGTCCCACGCCACAGAGGGCGCCGCTAGGGCCAGCGGAGCAGGCCTAGTCATGAGACGTCAGGCCTGGCTCCGTCATTGCGACTTTACGGAGCCCTTTAAAGCGTTCTTCGCGAATGCCCCCTTTAATGGTTCTGCCCTTTTTGGCAAAACAGTTTGTGAGACGCTTGTCCAGAGTGAGAAGGACGGGAAGACGTCTGCTGTTGAGTCCGCTTCTCTGCTCCCCAGCGGTCCTTTTCAAGGAACCAAAAGGGTCAGAAGAAGATGTGGTTCCGGAAATCGCAACATTCCCAACCAGCTCCGGACAACCAGTCCTACCATGGCAGAGGTGGACAGGGAGGACGTCTCCCCAGGGGCAGAGGGGCTCCGAGAAATTCGGTTCCAGAGAACCTTTCTCTGAGCGGCCCGCGCAGCAGCCCTAAGGGGTTGCCCGGCTGCTCCACTCTGGAGGCAGTCGGGGGGGCATTTTTCGAAACATCTAGCGGCATGGGAGTCCATCACAACAGACCGCTGGGTGCTTCGCATCATATCCAGAGGGTACAAAATACCAATTCTCCATGTCCCCCAATCCAAGAACCTCCCCGATGTACCACCCGATCACAGGGAGGCCGCAGAAATACAGCAGCTGCGAAGAAAAAGAGCCATCCAGCCCGTCCCCCAAGACCAGCTCGGATTAGGGTTCTACTCCAGGTTCTTTTTGGTGCCAAAAAAGACTGGGGACCTGAGACCCATCCTAGACCTTTCCCGCTTGAACCTGTCAGTAACCAAGGAAAAATTCCGAATGGTCACTCTTCAATCTGTCCTCCCCCTTTTGAGGGAGAACGATTGGATGTGCTCTATAGACCTCAAGGATGCGTATTACCACATCTTAATGGACAAACGATCCAGGAGGTTCCTTCGCTTCCGGCTGGGAGCCAGTCACTACCAGTTCAGGGTCCTTCCCTTTGGCCTCACCACAGCCCCCAGTGTTCACCAAAGTGTTAGCAGTGATTGCGGCCCACCTGAGACTCGAGGGAATTCAGGTCTTCCCGTACCTGGACGACTGGCTCCTGACCGCACCAACAAGGCATCTACTTTGCTCGGCCAGAGACTTCTTAATCCATCTAGCCCCACAACTAGGCATTACTATCAATGTCGGCAAATCTCTACTGGCTCCAACACAGATCATAGAATTCATAGGTGCCAGAATAAACACCAGAGATTTGCGAGCCTTCCTAACTGCCGAGAGAATCGGAAATCTACAACTTCATGTGCGGGCTATCCTTCATTCAGAGGCTTCACCAGCGGAATTGATCCTGAGGGCACTAGGCTCCATGGCAGCAGCGATTACACTCCTTCCATGCGCCCGTTTGAACATGCGAGTCCTGCAATGGACTCTGTTAGTGCAATGGTCCTTCCTATCCCTTCCTCTCCACCATCCCATTGCTATCAGCAAGGCTTGCAGAAGGGCGCTACTATGGTGGCTCCAAGCATCGAACTTCCATACGGGCTGTCCCTTCTGCACCTCTCCCCCTATCGCCACTGTGACCACGGATGCTTCCCATCTCGGGTGGGCATTAATCAGGCAGGACAGTTCAAGGCACGTGGAACGATACAGAGACCTCCCTCCATATCAACGTTCTGGAGATGAGAGCGGTGCTGTTGGCGTTGCAAGCACTTCAGAGCTTCCTCCCCGCAGGAATGATTGCAATTTACTCTGACAACATGTCAGTGGTCTGGTATATCAACAAACAGGGGGGAACCAGATCTTATCCTCTTCACCGCAAAGCCATGAGAGTGTGGGAATGGGCGATCTCCACCAACCGCTTTCTGATTGCAACGCACATTCCGGGGAGGACCAACATCCTAGCGGACAAGCTCAGCCGCACCCTTCTTACCCCTTACGAGTGGTCTCTCAATCCTCTAGTAGCGAAGCAGATATTCGCAACATGGGGGCAACCCTACTGCGATGTTTTTGCATCTCCCTCAAACGCCAAATGCGACAATTTCTTCGCTCTAATCCCCCCACCAGGGGAATCTCCAAGAGACGCTCTGGTGCATGCTTGGCCACCCGGTCTACTCTATGCCTATCCTCCTCTTTCAATGATGATACAACTCTTACAGAAAGCCTCGCGGTTGGGGAGCAAGATGATTCTCATTGCCCCATTCTGGCCTCGACAAATTTGGTTCCCTTACCTGTGGTCTCGCCTTGTGAATCACCCTTGGATTCTAGATCCCATTCCGGATCTCATCTCCCATCCATTGGACTTGCCAACTCCAAACCTGGACAATCTGAAACTGGCAGCTTGGTTGCTCCAGTTCCACTCCTAGTTAGGACTCCCGGTATCTCTTCACCAGTCAAAGCCATCCTCGTGGCAGCACATAAGCCCTCCACCAGGAAAGTGTATCACAGCAAATGGAAACGGTTTTTCCATCTTGGCGGAGCGCAGCGATCTAGATCCCTTTACGGCTCCTCTTCCATCCATTTTAAATTTCCTAACTGAACTCTTTCAAAAAGGCGCTAGTTGTTCAACTGTCAAAGTGCAATTGGCAGCCATTTCTCATTATCATGTGGGACATGATACAGGACCCTTGATGTCAGCCAAATTGTGTAAAACCTTTCTCAAGGGTACCTTTTTACTTAGACCTCCTGTAAAAGATGCCGTACCCCCATGGGATCTTACTTTAGTTCAAGCCTTGACTGCTCCACCCTTTGAACCCGCTGCTTCAGTGGATTTCAAATTCTTGTCATGGAAAACAGCATTCCTTGTAGCCATTACTTCAGCGAAGAGAGTGTCGGAACTTCAGGCTCTTTCTGTGAAGCCTCCATACCTGATTTTTCACCCTGATAGGATCAATCCCTCCTTTCTTCCCAAGATAGCATCAGAAACCAACATAATCCAAATCCATAAATTTACCGGTTTTCTTCCCTAAATATCAAAATAAGGGTGAATACAAGCTGCACTCATTGGATGTTCATAGGCAGCTTCGTTTTTATACTCATAGGACGGCTGGCCATAGACAATCCGACCAGCTGTTCGTTTCCTTTGCCAAATTTAACTTTGGGAAAGCTATCTCTAAAGTATCTTTATCTCGCTGGATTTCCCAATGTATTCTACTAGCTCATTAAGCCTCGGGTAGACCCGCACCAGAAGGAGTTCGTGCTCATTCCACTCGCTCCATTTCTACTTCTGCGGCTTTCAAGTCTAGAGTTCCTTTGGATGATATTTGTTCTGCAGCCACTTGGGCTTCATCTCATACCTTTATCAACCACTACAAGCTAGACCTGCTTTCTAGAGGGAGAGCATCCTTTGGCTCTCTGCGGTGCTTCGTAATATCCTTCCATGATGGCCACCCAGGGTGCAGGTAGCTGGGGACTGTCCCACAGGTTGCCGACAAATGAACAATCCTACTTCAGATTTAGAAGTTATGTACTCGCCATAACGTTCCATCTGAGTAGGTAGTTCATTTTGTCTGCAACCATCCCCCCCTCCTTCCCCCTGACCTTCTTTGGATCTATTAGTTTTTTTTTTTTTTAGATATCCTTTGTTGGATATATACGGAGAGGCAAACTCGATCTGAGGTCATGGAGGGTTAGCAGGGGATTATGGGTGAAGGGAGGAGCTAGGAGCTCGGATCCATTAGCTTGAAACAAGTTGCCGGCTCGGATCAGATATCGTATCCGTAACCCACAGGTTGCAGACAAATGAACTACCTACTCAGATGGAACGTTATGGTGAGTACATAACTTCTAATTTTTAACACCTTTATTGAATTCTTACTTGTGACATAGGCAAACTTACAATGTTAAGTTGTCTCTCTCGCCTTCATTCTTATATATACATATATATATACACTGCGGTGGTGGTGCTGCGGTAGCGTTGTCGCCTCACAGTAAGACGCTGTCCGGTTCGATTCTCAGCTAGAGCGTCTTCTGCGTGGAGACATGCATGAATGGGCATACCTTTGTTGAAGGTTGTGCGTCAGGGTTGGCAACTCTGCACGTAAAAATCTAATGCCAATCAGTAGCGGACCGGGGTGACCCCTGCCGAAAGACGCAACAATTACAACATACGCGCGTGTGTGTTTATATTGGTATATGTGTGTGTGTGTGTTTATATTGGTATATGTGTGTGTGTTTTTG